>NC_088301.1:57496032-57610060 GCF_032854445.1 Liolophura sinensis | reverse complement strand
GCTTAAAAATAAGGCCAAATGAGGCACTATGAGTACTTCTCTCATAATACAATCATGGAAGGCCTTGAATCTCTCCAAGGTTCCCCTGAGTTGCTCTACTGGAGGTAAAATGGTGAGTATCGCAGGTGATAGGGTACCAGGGCGGCTGACCGAATCCGCTTCCGGGAACTGTACAGATCCCAGTCTCCTCCAACAGGTTAAAGCAGTAGAAGGCATCAGGGGTTTGTCCTTTCGCCTTAGCTGCTTCCACAGATTTGGTGGCAAAGTGAGCTTGGGAAAGGCATACATGGCTCCCTGTACTACATTGCAGGACACCCCTTCCATGGTATTAAATGTGCCCGTTACCATTTAGCCTTCTGTGCCAGTGCACCGAGTACGGCATTTTTTTCATTCAGGACTGCTTAAAGAAGGCTCTCCTTGACGTGGGGGTTAACAACTGTCTCCATGATCACCTGGCCAGACACAGGTGGGCAGAGCTGTGCTGAAACACACTTAATCAGCATCTTCATGACCTCAGGGTCAAGGTTCACCACTTCGCAGTAGCCTCCCCTGTACCCACACTCCCCATGTACCTTTTGAGGTGGACATGAAAGAGGGCAGTTCCATACTGCTGTACTCAGGGCCCATTTCCATAAGCACCTTTTTAAAGGAGAAGAAATTTGGAACCATCTGCATACACATTATGCTGGTAAACTTCGTCGGCAAGAAGAAACAACTTTTCCTGTTTTGCAAATTTGATGATGCTTTCAATGTTCTCTTTGGTAAGCACCTTGTCCAGTAGGGTTTCCTGGATTAATAACAACAATGCCGCGGGGCTTACAGTTGGGGCGAGCTTTCATTAAGAGCTTCTCTCGGAGCTCAGACACATCTAGCGCCCAGTTCTTCCTCCTCGTTCAGGTAATACCCAATTGGGTAGGCATTGTACTCTGCAATTGTAGCCGTGTAGAGTGGGTACTGTGGTGTGGGAATCATGACGCCTGCTCTTCCTGTCCCAGTCTCACCAGTCATCAGCAGGTTAAGAATCGTTTTGATTCCTGCGCTCGCACCAGTGCACAAAAACACATCCGATGACTTGCAGGGGTTGCCCATCTCGTTCGCTAATGTAGGCAGCCACGTCCTCGCGGATAATCGGGACCCCCAAAACTGTCACTGTAAGACCCACACTGCCCCCCTTACAGGCCTCTAGCACCCTGCGAGCCCTCTTCTTGGCGTCCTCTGGAAATCTAGGGTCATCCATGAGGAGGTCGGGTAGGTGGCGAGTGCCATCACCTGCCTGATAAAGGTGAGTGGTTTTTGACCAGTGGCGTGACAGTCCCCAATGTTTGCCTTGACCACCTGAGAGAAGGGCTTACTGTCACCGGCTGCCAGCTCCTTCTCCAGCTTCTCTCCGCGCGCATGGAAGCGGACCTCGGACAGCGTACTCCATCTTCTTGATGTGCGGATTCATCGTGTCCACACTCAGAACTTTCTCTGCCACTTTGCTGTTAGTAGCCATTCTTCCAGACAGTTTTGTAGTTACACAGACCTCACCTACGTCACCTTCAACTCCGTCCTGTTATCGAGTTATGATATTACGAAACAGTTCCGTTTTGTAATGCTAACGGTTTTACAGTCCTCGGCCGTTTTGTCGGATAGGGGCGAAATCTGTGTGCCTCGGAGACAGGATCAGGGGAGCACGTAGTGTCTGCTTCAAATACTGACACCATCAGTGGATGGCGATGAGGTGATAGCTCGGGCTTACTTTGCCTAAACCTAAACTAGACGAAGCACGAAATCCGCAGGGAACAAGCGCTGAGCAGCAACACGCAATCGACCTGATGGTGACCTAAATAGATTGTCAAACTGCTCGCAGTGCACAAACTCAGCCCCGGTCACGTTCAGAGGACTGAGCGCTGTTGCCATTATGCGGCATTTCCATCAGAGGGCTGAGCAACAGCTGGAACCGCTTGTGGTAATATCGATGATGTTTCTCCCTACCCACAGAAAACTGTCAACATGGATGAATCCGTCTGCCGTGTCCATGTACATGTATGCAAACACACGTACAAATTACTTTTCATTCAGATTTTAAATGAAACTAGTTTGTGTCAAAATTCAGTACAATTTGTAGTAAAATTATAGAATGATATTATATCGACCTCTATGTACCAGGACATGTGCCAATAACCTGTCCTTAACTTCCACTGTGCCATCGTTATGAATTAGATTATGAGACTGGTATCATAAGACATAAAACTAACTTTTAATTCATTCATAGACAAATGGCAAAGAAAAGAAATCATCGAATTAATAGACGTGTGACTTTTTTCTATAACTATCTGCGAACACCCATGAAAAGCGATTTTCACCTGCCGACTTTATATGGAGGGGAAATTAAACAAGTGTATAGGCCTGCTCTTTGGAAGATGGGAGAGTTAATCAAATTTAGGGGATCTAAGCAAAAGTAATGCTTCTTTTTTACAAACAAAAAATCAGTGGGTACAGTTATTTTTAAATTTACAAAAAAAAAGTGCTTATTTATCTTGAAAAGAGCGCTGCAATCGTTCCCACTGGTGAGTTCCATTCTTAACGAATTCATGCAAAGGACTATGACAACAAGCCCTGGAATGAATAGTTTCCATTTTACCCTCCAGTGAAATTTAATCAATATTGGAAGAGTTGTGTCCCTTGGTTGTAAACGTTTTTTTATTTTTAAGCGAGACACTTCCTTTACAGTATGGAAACCAGAATGAGCGTAGCTCCGGCTTGTATATAAATATACATGTAATTAAATATTTTGTGACATCCAAAAACATGCAGGTTGTTGATGTTTAAGACAATAAATCTTTATTCGTAAACAGAAAGATTATACAGTTTTCAGTAATTATTTTTATTCACTGGAACTAATTTTTGTGGTTCGATAGCTTAATTATATATTTAAACCATTTCAAGGAGAACAAAAAAAAAGTCAACAAAAATGTACACATTCTCCTAACATATTACAACATCAACAAAGCAATAGCCCAATGCTAAGCATGACGTTCCTACAATAACGCCGATCTTCGGTCATACACTTCCACGTGGACAGTTTCACTAAAGAAACCTGCTCGATTTTTATCCTACCCAACATCCTCTTAAGAATTGCACGCCTTGTAAACAGAATGTCGGATGGGATAAAATTTTCGCGTCCATCACCTTGTCTTGAAAAAAAAAATCCAAACATGCAGAAGTTAATTTCAGTTGTCCGATTCGAAAGCTTAAACGGCTGGATTATTGTTGAAAGATTTTTTACCAATGCTGGCTAGGACATATAACATATCGTGGGTTTTTAGGGAATCGGTGGATAGCAAAAATAAGGTAGGATTCTTGCCGGTTTCTCTAGTGACATTGTCCGCGTGGAATCAAGATGACCGAAGCTGGGCGTTAGAATAGGAACGTCCATCTCAGCTTTTGGCTGCAAAAGCAAACGTTGTCTCAGGCTGTAGCATATTCCGAGAGTCCTGATGTATGTATGTTTGTATGTATGCTTGAGGTTTTTGGCGTCGTACTTAACAACTTTTCAGTCATATGTCGACGAGATCTGTGCACATATATTGTCTCCACTGAAGTATCATGCCGAAGACATTGTTACCGGCAGTATATAAAGCCAGGATGACATTCTGGATAAATGTCAACCCATTATAGTTAAGTAAAAAAATAATGTTATGACTGTATTAATAATTCATTGAGATCGAATTTATTTATTTCAGTTGTCTTCTGTCAGAAGTCTATTTCATTGTGTTAGTCCATGATTTTAGTTATAGTAGACATATACATAGACAAGCCTAAGTAGATATATACATGTTTCTTTATAGTTTAAGCACCTCACTTGTGAAATAAAAAAGCTGTGAAGAACCATCATGGTACGGTGAAACCAGAAAGCTAAATCCACACGTTGAGATTGTCATGTTTCTTGTGTGTGTGTGTATATATATATATATATATATATATATATATATATAATATATATATATATATATATATATATGCTTTTATTTTAATTATCACTCTTTTGTTATAACACCTGCTATATTTGTTACCTACACTGCATTAATTATAGCCACTGCATGGTTAAAACGTACACTTATTATACGAATACTACCCGATGGCTCAGTTCATTAGTAGAGCCTCCGCTTCGGAGGCGGTAGATCCAGGGTAAACCCTGGGTCGGGTCACACCTAAGAGCTTCCTCGCTTGGCGTTCAGGAAGTGCAACGACTGGGTGACCAGTATCAGTATAATGGCTTGAGTGGGGCAACTTACTTGCATGTGACTGAAAAATTGTTCAGTACGTCAAACACTAAGCACTCACTCACTATTATACGAACAACACCGAATAAATAAGGTGTTTAACACAATATACGTGACCGTATTCCTTTGCACACATTAAACTTTATTACATCAGTAATTGAGGAAAAAAGTTTTCACGCAATGTATTAAAAAACAAGACCTAGACCCTGTGCATATAGACACACGGAGACATGGGGAGTCGTGAGAGTCCATGCCCGCACCTTGCATGCACTCTACAAAGTCAAGACCCCTCCCACCCCTCTCCTGCCGCCCCACCTGTCTTTGTCACGTGCGTGTGGAGTCTACACTTGTCTGAAATTCGAGACTCGATGGTCTTTAGTCGCAGGCCTGCGTCATTCCCTGGATTCACCTTGTATATACAGTGGAGATTAAAGATATTTTTGTAGCATGTGACTTTATATATAATACAGATATATATGCGTTGTTCCCCATTTTAAAAAAAACCGCTTATTCCGCTTGATTGAACTGCACAAATGGCTCAGTTTTACCGTTTACTGGTCAAAGGGAGGTAATCAAAATAACAACCCACACATCTCTCCCTATACAAATAAATGGTTCCTTGCAGCGCCCAGCTCAGACTCTGACATGCATTCATTCACAGTCGAAGCCTGATGTCTGAAGACGAACTGAAATGTAAAAATAAAGTTTAAGAAATGCGTGGTTGTTCTAAATATTTATTTTACGTCAGTGAGCTACACAACAGGCTATACCTTGTTCCGGTCAATATGGTTTTTACACGCCTGTATGTTGTGAATTGACGTCCTTGGGCAGACTATAAGCAATATAAAGCTCATGTCGAGCAGAAGAACTGGAATTCCGATTCATTAAATCCTCTAACCTTTCACTTCCTTACTTTAAACAGCTGGGTGTAAAAATGAAAACGGAAACTCGGGCCTGGTCTTGACTCTTTCACCGGGGCTTACACAGGGTTGTATTTATACAGTTTTCAGTCATACATAAAACTCATTTACACATGGTGACGAATCTAAAGCTTACATGAATGTATACTTTTGACGTTCTTATCAAACAGACATTTGCCGTCCATAGGTCTTTTTACTCAAGACAACACCTAATACTTATAAAACCGTCGGAAATATGGGACTATAACGTTAAAGTAATAAACGTGTCGCAGATCGGCTGCATTCCCCCAAATCCGTCATCTTTGTGCATGCACGTTATCTACAAGTAATCTATTTATAACTATACGTCTATAACAGCAATACACGCGTCTGTATGTATACGTGAATCACAGATTGCTATTTGTTGTTTACACAGTGTTAACTAGGCTATATGTAGTAGTATCGTTGATTGAATGGAATTACAAATTTACACTGTTACATAGGCCTATATACCCACATATGTATGCCTATAAGTGCATGTATGGAATTACAAGTTATGTTATTTGGAGTAGGCTATATTGCAAAATTAAAGATATTTATTTCAGGGGATAAATAATTGCCATTATAACGAAAAAAAAAAATAACCGTCTAAATTTCGTATTGCCCTGTATATATGTTCCTAACCAGTATGGAATATATACTGAGCTGCATATGTCAATATATTACTCTTCAGAGAAAACGCCTGCTTACGTGAAACACACGTGGACATGTCAAGCTTGACATATATGCGTGCTCTCCTCGGATTGTTGGGAATAAGGAAATAGTGTCGCCAATATGTGGCGTTCCCGGGAATCCGTGCGGAAATGATATATAGTGCATGATACAGTGCTCAGTGCAAAGTGGATACGAGAATGTTTACAAATATATGATAGCCTTGATTTCCATTACAGCACTTTTGTTAAGCTTTGTTAATACTGTGAGATACGCTGAAAAACTTTACCGTATAACGTTATAACGTCGAGACTAACGATGCAGACCCAAGACGATGATCAAAGGGACATAACTATGCATGCATGTGTATTTAAGCATAGGCTTCATTTACTTCTTTCCGTTCAGAAATATCACGAATTCATACAAATGCGGACTCAATTTGTATAAGTTCCGTATGCTTCAAAATGACTTCATACCTGAATTTTAAAATTACTTTTATTAAGTTCAATATATCTAGAACTGTGAAAAAAGATCGGAATGTGGGGACCAAGAGTCTTGGGACACAGATCTGCGCCATTCCCCAAATTCACACCTTTAAATTACGTGCGACATCTATTTACATGCATATACAGTGACCTTTGAATAACTCACGTGCATATATACATATATGCCCTACTATTATGCGATCGCAGTTAAGCAGATCGTATGTATAAGGTGTTAGTTTTAGCATATGTTAAAATATATACCACACAAGTTTATGCTTGGCCAAAAAATACACCAGCAAATCAAGTGTCTCAAAAACTGCTAGGATATGTTATGCACGAATGTGACTTTTTCGTCTACATCATGTTGACCAGTAGGTGTTGATTCTGTACATGTGGGTCCATTATTATTATTTGATTGGTGTTTAACGCTGAACTAAATTCTTCAGTGACGGTGTAGGAGACCTGAATGCCACGTGGCCTGAAGCCGTATATGCATACACAGTCTCAGTGAACAACCACTTTAACCGTCTGAGAATAAATCGGCATTCCATGGATGGGTAACGTGTTACATGCGGATACATAAATCGTTTGTCCAGAGTAAAATCAGTGATTGTAGAGTACGTATGGTTTCGCAGCCTATATATGACCATTAGCCCATGCTTGCAAGACATTTCTGCAAAGGGAAGTAACTAGTGCAAAAATATGCATGTCGTTATCTCCCTTTGACCGTGTTCCTTTTAATAAGGGACATTTTCCGAGTTTTCATATTTCCTATTGTTGGTTTGCTGTTTGTTTTTAGGAGAAGAGCGGCAGAACGTCATATAATGTGGTGGATGAGGGGAGGTAACAGGCTTTTAAGACAGGCGGACATGCATGGGTAAGCGATTTTAGGTACTATGATAGCATACCTGAATAATCTGTCCTTATATTATCCCGGGCAAACAGAAGAGGGTTGTGAAGTTCTAACCGGAGGCGCGTTTGGACAACTGGACAAATCTCATGTTTGTGTGTCATTTTGCAGAACGTCATATAAGCCTAAATTTATAATGCTACAACAGAACTGCCACAATCCACTACGGGAGCGGTAAATCCAGGGTCAATTCTGGATCGAGTCACACCTAAGATCTTAAAAGAGGAAGTTGTAACTTCCACGCTTGGCGATCAGCATGAAGGGGATAGTGCAACGACTGGTTTACCCTTATCAGTATAATGGCTCGGGCGGGCGCCTTACTTACCTTCGGTAAGGCGTCTCAGTGAAACAGCACTATATAAAAGAGCGGTGGAAATCCGTCCTGCAACAAGGAGGCACACTACATGCACTCTAAGGATTCCTTCGTCGTCATATGACAGAAAAATTGTTAAGTACGACGTTAAACCCCAAGCACTCACTCCCAATCCACTATACGCAAGGGTGAGGAGCACATCTATAGTCCACGGAGGATCTGGCGAATTCTGGTGACCATAATGTTAAATGAAATCGTCCGATGAACTGCATGTACATCTATTTTCCCTTTTCTTACATTTGTTTATCATCAAGATTCATCATTTTAATTTTCTTTAAATTTTATGCTTTAAATCCTGTATATCTATGGTTATTTGCATCCCGCGATTTTACCAAAATGGGTTTATGAGGCCTTTATTACATGCGCTTTGCAAATCCCATCGCTCTACCCGGGCTCTAACCAAGACAACTATGTATTAAAGTGTTATTTGCACTTATGCCCCTTGGCCCTTGACAACTAATAACAGATATTCACGTAAATCTATGTTAAACTTCAACCTTGTAAATAGGCGTGCAGCCAATTTTTTGCTGGGCAACAGGTGGATGTATATATACGCCGAAACTAAAACTGGGTCCAGAGGAAAATCTACATTTTTCGTCATTCAGACGGGTGAGCCAGTTTAGTCATCTGGTATTATAACGATATTCATTCGAGCTGTGTGGGATTTCACAAACACATGCTGATATAAGACATATACAGCTCATCTGGGCATATGCTTTCTTTCCGTGGTTCTGTTGCTTTTAAAAGCCCCTCTGCCCTCTTTATTTCCCCGGTGAAAAAATATTAATTACATATTTCAGAGGGGCTTATCACCTCTTTTCTAATTTGAGAACTACAAGCACTAAAGATACGTTCTTGGCGACAAACATATAAGCACCTTCATATGCTCCTCCTGGGGCCTTCGTAGCCGAGGGGGTTAGCACACCAGCGAGGCGCAATGATCCAGGTGCCCCTCGCCAATTAATGCGGTCGCTGTGAGCTCGAGTCCAGTTCATGCTGGCTTCATCTACGTACGTTGAAATATCTGCCAGCAACCTACGGATGGGCGTGGGTTTCCCACGGGCTACGTCCAGTTTCCTCCCACCATAATGCTAAATAAAATATGTTCTTGACTACAACCATATAAGCCCTTTCCCAGTCAGAAATATACTTTCCTGACTACAGACACAGACACCTTCGCAGTCAGAAGAACGTTCCAGAGCACAAACATATAAGCACCTTCCCAGTCAGAAGTACGTTCCCGACCACAAACATATAAGCACCTTCCCAGTCAGAAGTACGTTCCTGACTACAGGCATATAAGCACCTTCCCAGTCAGAAGTACGTTCCAGATCACACAAATAGGATGAATATAAAGTAACGGTACACATTCATGAGCCTATGCAAATTTGTTAAATTAATGCCTACCTGTGGGACACATTTTGTGTGTGTGTTGTACACAATTATACTTTTAGAGTGTTTATATATGACTTTCTACAAACACATATAACCACCTTCCCCAGCAGAGGTATATTCTCAACTCTTCAAGCCTTCAAACCTAACACTCAGAAAATTGTACCACATATATTGAGTTGCTCTCCAGAAGTACATATCACAACACGCTATGTTTATCATATACCGGACCCTCCGTGGCTTAGTTGGTTAGTTCGCTTGAGCAGCCTAATGACCCATGGGCCTCTCACCAATGCGGTCGCGGTTAGTTCAAGTCATGCTGGTTTCCTCTCCGGCCGTACGTGGGAGGGCCTGTCAGCAACCTCCAGGTGGTCGAGGGTTTTCCCCGGGCTCTGTCCCGTTTCCTCCAACCACAATGCTGGCCGCCGTCGTATAAGTGAAATATTCTTGAGTACAGCGTAAAACACCAATCAAGTAAATAATACTGCATGCAGCGGGAAATATATCAACATTTCTAGGAATTATAAGCCACATTATGTAATGGTGTTCAATGATATTCAAACTCTTAAGAAAAAAATAACATTGTTGTTTATCGCCACTTGGACAAGTTTGTAGCCATATCGTGGCGACAAACTGATGTACAAAGGTAACAAAGTTACATTTGTTCTGAGGCACGCTCATGTTCTGAAACAATTTAACACTAGAGAAGAGAGTTGTAATAAAATATTGAACGCAGTGTGACGAACTTTTGACATAGCATATGGCATGGGTCTCTTTTTTTTTTTTTACAATTTTTGTCAGTGTGTAAATTTATCTATATCTATTCGTTTAGCATTTTTAATTTGGACCAAAAAAGATGCATGTGATTCAGAAACTGTCAACAAAGTACATTGTGTAAATATGTTTAGCCATCCATGAAGGATCCCATGTTTGTTGATTGCCTAATAAACCGCACTTCCGTCGTTTTAACAGAATATGAAGTCCAGTAACTGCGAATTGTCCGGATTTGTGTCATAGGTAAACACACCTAGTTGACACTTAAGCATGAGCCCATATTACAGTCACACGTCACAATTTGTTGTCGTCCAGTTCCTCAATTACTTGCCTTTCCCGCATCTGTTTCAATGATGCATTCAGCCAATCATTAAAGTCATGTTGAGTGTTGATCCTTAAATGACAAGTACTGGTCAATATGTGTGTATACGTCAAGTGACCACTGTGCCACTAACGACACAGGAAGTTGTCCTATCATGTACATACCACACCGGATTCAGCCCAAGGAGCACAAGTATGCTGGGCAACTCTGGCTCTGTTACAAGGTCTATGAACTGAGGTCCGCTTAAAGCTTATTGTAATGGCGTTTATACAAACCAAAAACTACTATTTAAAGACCTACAGCACAGAGAGAAACAAGGGCAGTGAAGACCTTGTAACATCCCGACGTAAGACAACAAATAATACATTTGTCATTTTAATTTTTTCTGGCTTTTCAGTGTTGTCGTGATAATGCTTAATATTTTTTTCTCCCACATTTATGGAGACGTGTTGGTCTGCGCAGTTATTTAACTGAATTCAAATTTTCTGTAATTTTGGAAGTCATATAAGCTTTTATCTTCGAGCCAAACAGGAACATTCCTGTTCTAGGGTAAAATTTGCGTGTGCATTTTCAGAGCACAGCATTAGGGACCAAAAGTGGACAATGATAGCAGTTTTTCGGGTTTTTCCGTGTAGCATCTATGCTTCACAAACATGAGGAATGTCCCTGAATACCCATCTCAAACGATCTAAAATATGGCCACAGACACCTGAGCGACACAGGGGAACCGTCATCAGGCCAAGAAAACTGGTGTAACACCCCAAACCACCGTAAGACCATGAAACCCTAAGCAACATTGGGTGAGCCACCATAATAGGACCTGAAAACATGAATAACACAAACGAAACCGAAATTTCATGGCCATTAAAGCACTTCCCAGACCGTTGCCAATAGCAAGCTCGATGTGTAACCTTGGACAGACTAAAGACATGGTCTGCTGTACCACACAAATAGCATGTGTGCTTTCATGATCATGCGGTCATATCATCATAAATAAAGTAGAACAAGAATGGTGCGATTAGGTATTTGTATCTTTTATTTTTCAAGTCTCTCAGGTAGTATAGAATCTGACAGACAAGAACTCTAATGCCCTGTCCAGAATTCAGCGCACCCCACCCCCCCAATTTTACAATAAATATAAGACGCTGGACAAGTACACCCCCCGCCCAGCCCAACTCCCCAATACATGTGTTTGTCTATAGCATATCATATATATATATATAATATATATATTTATTTTTATATAACAAATCCCAATTACTACAATATGTTTGCAGTCCCAACCCCTTCTTTACCCATCTCCCTCCTTACTCAGTCTTGATGTGGTAACCTTTTTGGACAGAGCACTATCCCTTCTGAAGCAAACAGATAGGTCTACTCAGAAGTAGGGATCTGGGTTTTCACCAAAGTTATAAAAATAAATGTAAGCACTTTGTTACCGACAGGTACATATGAACCACAACTCTAATGGCACACCTAAACAAGATTTCATATTGATTATTCAGGCCAGCATTGCTGAATGAATGGATCACTGGCAGAACAACAAACTTTAATCATAAAATTTAGGAATTTACCAGAAAATTCTACAACACAGTCTAAAATGCAATACTAATCAATAACAATTTAAATCCTAAGTCAGAACAGCACCAAAACTGCAAAACAGCATGTTGGATTTAAAGAAAACATATCTAAAATTGAGGTAGTGGATTATACTACATACAACTCTGTACAAAGTTGCGTACAGAAACAACAATTTCTACCCTTGTACTTATTTATCCTTAAAAATAGCCAATTGTGCTCTTTGTCTACCATCTATTGGATTTCCCTTTGATTATGTCAAAATGTGTTCCTTTCTCTTTCTTACAGGTAACGTCCTGTATCACAGCCCCTGCCAAGTACACTGCAGTGAGAAGTAGATTTTCCTTATTATGGCTCTTCTTTAAAGTGCTACTCCCCTCGCCCCCAAACCCTGACCACAGGCACCGTAGCTTTAAGGGTATTATGCTCATACTTGCCTATAGTCCCTCCCTATTCTTACCAATAATTAACAAAGCTCAAGTGAATCAAACATTAACAGAGGCTTATAAAATGTCATAAAATCAGAACAGTAGTATAACTCGAAAAATGTATCGGCCTGCGATAGCAACAAGAGATGAACTAACAAAGTAAGTTACAGAGAATAAACAGCTGTATCTCAAAACAGTCAGAAAGCAGTATCATTGCCACTGAAGCTTTGCTAATGCACAACAATTAACCTTATAAAACATTCATTTAAAGAGGGGAAAATCACAAATGTCAGCTCTTTTAATGCAAAATTAATTCTCATGGAAGAGGTATCTGAAATTAATTCCAGTTCTTCTTTGAAATACAATCTAAGGTGTGAAAATTTAGCAAGTGATTAGTGGCTACATCATGTACTTTGAAATGATTAATTCTGGCCGATTTGAAAAAATTCACAAAAAAATTACCTGAAAAGACAATGACAAACATAACATTGAATACTACGGGCAGAAATCCCCGAGCAGTCAGAACGTATTGCTATGGCACTCCCAACAAGGGGCAGACAACTGGAGACAAACATTAGGAGAGGATTACCCTTCAATCATATCAGTCAAAGTAGACATCTTCATTGCCGGCCTTCTCGCCATTGTGTGGTACCTATCAAATATGTACAATATAGATACATAAATCACACATGTTAGATTTTTCTCGTTGCAAAATTCCAGGGCTGCTCATAGGCCAGTTGACAAAGCAGGCCTTGTTCTTGATTTACTAACACCCCTGCACCCCCCCAAACAAAACATCTATCCCACCCTAAATCTACCCCACCCTCCCTAGCTATCTGCTAGAGACCTTTTCAGTTGATATGGTCCTGCCATGGCAGCTGAGAGATGCATTAAGAAATTACCCTCTGGTAACCCAGGTGGATGGATACAGCTGTCAGTCAGTCCAAAAGCACAGCACTTGCAGTTTCACTTCTAAATTGTACAAGTTCAGTATGGTCCTTGGCAGATCCTTGGTGAGCCTGTTTTACTCGACTCATGTGTCTGTCTCAAAAATAACATACACATCATGTAACCGTATTCACAAACTTAATATAAGTTAGGTTTACAGTTCTAATACCCGTTTAACTCCATGAGAAACCTCCAGCTGTCATCCTTGGTGTACTATCCGGTCATTCTCCGGATGACAGAATGATCAAGCACTTTATTAGATGGAGAACTTCCTATAGCACACTTGTGACCACCAAGATACACACAAACGCACACACCAGCAGAAAAACAACAGAATATGGGAAAAATCAGTGTGCGACGAACTGGACTTCAGTCTTTCCCTGCATTGAATCACATCACAGCTTCTTCCTCCAAACTCCTCGACACTTGAACTCCACATTTGCCACAACGAAACGTACAAATATTCACCCTCCTTGCACCATTCCTTGACACACATAAATGTACACAGATATTTACTTGCCGGTATATATATACATAAATATAACTCAGTACGTATACCTAAACTGGCCTGACCAGGTCAGGTCCAATTTGCGTGTGCTATACAGCCACAGTAGGTCGGTCCACTACGTAAGGGGGGTGATGTACGTTTGACGAGTCATGGATTTGTGGCGAATGTGAGGCGGTAGTATCGGAGGCCGAGTTTGGAATGATAGAGGACAGAGGATGCTGTAAGTTTGCCACGCGTCTATTTATGCAGTCACATGGAGTGCTCTCCTCTGGAGGGCCTCTTAACTTGAGTTTATGAGAGCATGAACATGTCTGCGAAGACGAACCCAGGGACTGAGGGTCGTAGTGAGTATTTACAGGTGAAACCGGATAAGAGATCATCCCGACATAAGACAACGGCCGCGTGATCACTGGGCAATCCCCACTCACACTATCTACAATGACAAAATGTGAAAACCAGGCTTATTAACATATACATAATTACAATGAGCAAGAGAGATGTGATTTAACAAAGCGAACACTAAAACTCACTTTATTATCATCTCTTAGATACTAGATGTACAAGAAGGGAGCAACTCAAGCAAATAATACAGTGGCCACGTCATCAACCTATCCTTCATACAAACATCCCCAGACCAGTTTTCTGCTGCCATATAGTTGGCCGACATTGTATAAGTGAAACGTTTTTTTGAAAATAAATCAAATAAATAAATGAATCAATCAAATGATCATACAAGCGTAACTGATCCTATGCTCACCCTATGTGAAGGATCCTTTCAAAACCCATTCAGGATGAATTACAGCGCACCAGAATGTGCTGCACATTGCCCACGTAAATATCTAAGCATCCATATTGACCACAATACCAAAAAAATGCCTTTTCTACATTGTTACCTTTAGGACATGAGGTTAACCTGAGGGCAGGATTACTGTGGCTTTGTACAACAGAGGGCGCTGTGTGCGAATAGGTGCCCCTAACATCCCCATTACTATATACACTGGGCACTTCTTCCGACGGAAAAGCTGTGGGTGATTAAAAAAAAACAAAAAACACAAAGCTTGCTTTAAATGTGTGCTTACCATAAACATATCTTATCTTGAAGTTTGACAGTATGTACATGAATATTCTTTCTCTTGTACTTTCCTTTCAGCAGGATTTCTGCTAATAACTTGGGTGAGTAAGTAGTGTAAGAACAATCTACAATATCAACAACAGTGTAAGTGGTCTGGTCTTTACATATAAGCCATCCATCTACATTTGGCCATTGCTCTCCACAACTTCCTACTTATAGCCTAGCATGATCTAGTATACTTACTATGCTCTTGTGCATTGCCAGGCGGCTGGGCACCGTGGTGTCTGTCATGAGCAGTGCTGTTGGGTGAGGAGCATGTTGTGGTAGGGTTGGGTGGATGCCCGGAGGACAGTGACGAAGGGCTGGGGTACTGGTGCACAATGACAACTGTCTCAGGCTCCTCTCCGTGGCTGCTGTTCTCTAACCGGTCGTGATTTGTGCTGATAGGGTGAAACGGCTGTAGGGTGTCCTGGCCACTCATTCGGGTGCTGTCTGTGCTGTGGGAACTTTTCAGGGAGTCAGTGTCACTGTTAGGGTACTGCAGGCTTGAAACACTGTTACCTATGAGTAAAGACAACAACAAGGCACCTGTCAGTTGTACACTTGACTAGTATCCTATGACTATGACTTCATAAAAATCCATCATGTTTGAACAGTTACCAGCACAATGCATACAAATTTATGCATTTTAATGTTATGGATATAAACAGTATTTCTTTACAGCCAAATCACAAAACAGGTACCAAATCCGGCGTGACTGACCATTCATGATTGCTATCCAAGTTACCCATGGTACCTACCCCCAGAGTTCTGAGCAGGCTGGTGCTCTCCTAGGGTGAGGGGAACGCACTGCTGATCTGCATCTCTTGGAAATATAGCCGCATGTCGGCCTTTAGCAGAGCTGCACCCAAATGTTGCCCCAGGGAAACCACGCCCTCCTCCTGGGTCATAAGAGGCTTCTTTAAGCTGATAATCTGCACATACAGAAAGGACATAAGGATCACAATGTCATGCCAAGAACAGGGGAACATTCAACAGTTGAGTTAATATCTTCAAGGCACTTTTTTCATATTTCATTTGTAAAAATAGCATACACCAATAAGAGCTGAAGACGGAAGACTGACCATGGTAGTGGTATCCGGTCACAGAGAACGCTCCGGTCAGGTAGCTGGCTTCTTTCTCTGAGGTATTACAACTCGAACTTGGTACTTCCCCAGGTAATGTTGTTTCATCTGTCAAGAAACCATAGTTAATGAATAAGTTCTTCTTACACACACCTGTGTGATTTCATACATGTAATAATGATTACTGCTATGCTATGCATTTGATATATTTGGCCCAATATTTCCCTGGTGGATGAAACTGCTTCATGTAGTAAAGAGGAGAATGTGGCTCACCTGTAGGCGTGGTGCTGTACTCCTCGTGCCTTTTCCTTGTCTGATAAATGATGATGACCCAAACCAGAGATGTTCCGACCACACAGCAGACAACAGCAATGATTATAATCCCTGTGGTTGTAGACTCATCATCCAGCCCACCAAGCCCACCATCAATGCTCACACGGGACGCTGTGCCTGCTGCTGTGATCACCACCAGGTTGGACTCATCCTTCTTCGTGCCCAGCGTATTGGACATGATGCACGTGTATTTGCCAGAGTCACTAGGCTGGGTTTGGACAATAATCAGAAGCTGGTTATGGGCAGTAAAGAAGTGTCGCTGGGTCATCTCCAATGGGCGTCCATCTTTCTGCCAGTTGAGCCTTGGCTTTGGGCTGCCAGATGACAAGCACTCCATCACTGTAGTCTCCCCCTCCTGGGTCTTCTTGTCTTCCATTGGTCTCACAAATGATGGGGTTTCTGTTTGTTGACAAAAATTCATAATTTGGCAACACTATCATCATAAGTATCTATGAAAGCTTGAAGGAACATTGCTTTACTGATGTTCAAAGTGGTTTCTATATTCTTATCAATACTATTTGAAGCTTTTCCACATCTAGCCATACTTCTGAAATTCTGGCCATTCAGTGCACAGCAAGGCATCATGACGAAACAGTAGTTTGTACATACCTAACACAGTGAGGCTGGCATTGGCTATAATTGTCCCAGCATCATTGGTTGCTGTGCAGCTATAAACACCCTCGTCTGAGCTCTTCACACTAACAATGAAAAAGACTTCATCTGTGGGCATCACATGCATTCTCCGTTCTCTAGCTGCTGGAAAGTCATCTCCCCCATCTTTCTGGAAGGCAATCTGAGGAGGAGGCTGGCCCTTGGCTGCACACTCCAGCTTGGCAGTGCTGCCTGCCTTCACTGTCACGTCGATGGGAGTTTTTGTAAACCATGGGTACACTGAAAGGAAGAACAGGGTCATAATACCATCCGACAATGAAATCTATGTCTATGTCCTCAGTTTGCTTTCTTTAATAAATCACATTTCATACAAGTGCATATAAATGTGGTTTAACTGACAGCTACATCTCTGAGGTATTGCTAGAGTACACATTCATAATTTAATGAAAGATATACATTTCAGGAGTGTTATATATAGTGTTATGTCCACTTACCATGAACAGTGATGTCAGCCTTCTTGGAATAGGCTGGGCCAAAGTTGTTTGAAATGATGCACTGGTACTTCCCAGCAGCATCATCCTGGATATTTCGCAGGTGAAGTTTGGAAACATAATTTGTGATGTCATCTTCCTGGCTAGCAAAATTCTCAATGTCTGCATTAGTCATAATCTGAAAGAAAACCCAACAAATCATTAAGAAACAAAGCTTTACCACACACTTGTACTGGACCAAAAATATAGTTATGTGACAACTAAAATACCTGAAAACAGATGTGATTTGCCATCATCACAGAAATCCACTCTCATTAGTTGTACATTTATGTGGCATCATATGTGGTAAGAGACAGGTGTGCTTACCACGTTGTCCTTTCTCCACTGACACTTTGTTGGATAGGTACCACTACTTGCTGCTGCACACTGCAGTGTCACATTTGCCCCTTTCAGGGCTTTCTCAGACTTTGGCTGCTGAATGATGATAGGTTTGGGAAAATCCTCTGCAAAAAAGAACGAGATTTAAAAATTAATGCAGAGAAAATGCCTTTAATGTTTCAATGCAGCAATGGCTCTCGTGCAGATTCGAGCAGTATGATAGTATGCTGGTATATTTGTAAGAATCTGTGTGCATACTGAGAGAAGGCAACTGTGTAGCTATAAAGGAGCACCACTACATGTATTTTGTTGGGCCACTCATCTACTCCCTTCTGTTGTTTGCAGAGTACAACTATGAAGGTAACCTCACCAAGATCAATCCTTAACAAAGTAACTTTTATATTTTATCTTTCTTCTAGATAGGTTTGTGTTGTCTAGTATGGAAGGAGACCTATGGAAATACTCACTGCATTTGAAGTCGTCCTGATCAATTGTGAAGATACTCTTTCCCTTCAGCCATTCGGGGTGGGCACAAATTCCATTGACTGAAGATTCAAACCCTGCTCTTTTCAGCCAAACAGGTAACCAGGACAGCTTACAATCACAAAGCAAGTTGGAGGAATTCAGGTGGCTAAAAACAAACCAGGCAAAGAAACTAAGCAAGGCCCTCGTTTGTCAAAATGCAGCTGATTAAAAGCTGAAGTATTCTTAACAGATTAGCACAACCACTTACGAAATGAACTCAATTTTGTTTGTGTCCTATATCAGGCTCATCTATCCGAGTCCACTAAGATAGAACCTTAAGCAAATCAAACGCATGATCGACAAGGCAATCCCAAAAAATACAGAAGAATAACACAAGATATAATTGGAGCAACGGTCCGTGGTATCCAGAGAAAACTCTTACAAACACAGTAATTGGCTTTCCCATCAGGGTACTTTCTCTGTGCTGACCTCTAATGATTTGTTTACCCTGATTATCCCAGCCTCGATGAGATGACACTAATGGGATGTCCACCTGTTGCCAACAAAAAAGCTACAAGCAAACTAGCCATCTAAAAAGGTGAGGGTTTGCCATAGCCACCAATGCGTTTCACCTGATCACAGGCAGGAGAAAATGACTGGCCTTATTTGCCTGCTCAGACTTTGCACCTCGCAAATTCCACTCTTATCGTTACACCAAACACCTGCTTCACTATCGCTGGACCCTTAACCCCCTCAGAGTAATGTAAAATATGCCACTTTTAAGTACGGCTCAAGATGACATTGCTTTAGTATTTAGAAAAAAACAAATGTCCAGTAAAAAACCTGAAAAGCTGCTTTTTGCACCTGTTGGCTGGTCAGATCAGCAAAAGACCTGATAGAAAGCTTACATCAGTTTTTCGTTCCCGAGCCAAAATGAGTGAGTCTGGAGTAGGTAATGGATTTTACTTTCACTACAAACGGCTACACTCAAGACACAACGAGAATACAGTAGGTGTGTCACTAACATCACATAACTGTTCATGACTAACAAACTAGTCATACAAACGTGCTGTAGGTTATTTCAGCTGTGACCAAAATTTCTATTATTTCTGTAAAATTTAGGGAAATCAAAGCTTGCTTACAGTTCCCGGAGATCCACCATTGCTTGAAAAGCATTCTCCTGGATTGAGGTGATGCTATTGTCTGTCAGCTGTAGTTGTTTTAGTCCTTCTAGGCCCACAAATGCTTCACGAGCAATAGACCTGATTCGGTTACTGTTCAGACCAAGCTTGCCAAGGGACTCCAGGCCTAAAAATGCACCATTCATGTCCTCCACTGTCCACGAGATTTCATTATGGTTCATCTCCCTGAAGGTGAAATAGTTGGATAACTATTATATTTGCAGCATTTCAAAATAATGGAGTATCAATGTATGAAACAAAAATGGATGACATGAGTGGTTTGAGTGACATGGTCATGGCCTTTCAAATGAATGAATGAATGATTAAGACCTAATGGTTATCTCCAGCAATGCCTTAAACTGATCTTGGCAAGAACATACCTGAACCAGTAAACAGGTCTTTGGATTTGAAAATGGCATCATTTGACATACAATAGACAGCTTGGCCAAAATGAAACCCACAGACCTTCCTGATCACACAATCCATGATTACCCTTATAAATTCTATCTTCATGAATGCTCATATTCCCTTCTGTCTTTCTACACCCGAATTGTCATCAAGAGAAACATTTTACCATGTCTTCCCATTCAAGCATCTCCACTCATTATTTTAGTATTCTGATATATTACCTCTTAACAAACTCCCTACATCATCCATTTTTTCTACATTCCTTGAAGTTATTATACTAGAGTAATTCCTTGTGCGTTCAACAAAGATAATTACCTAAGTTCAATTTCTTTGGATTGAACAGCCTCCTCCCTTTTGTATCTAACTTATTTTCCCCACCCTACCCACTGACCAAAAGAAGCTTTCTGTAAGTTGCAGGTCATAAGGCCCTGGTGTGTTAAGATGTTGCATGACAATAGGTATGTGGTGTAATATTTGGTCAGCTGTAAGTGCTTATATTTGCCGAGTTCCCATTTTGCAGCTATGTGTTTAGCGAGTCCCCAAGACCAATTAGTGGAGTGTGAGAATGGCAGACTAGAGGGAGAGCCAGCATGGTTTGTTTTACTCCGTCAATATTGACCCTACCTGAGAATGACAACCTCGGTGGGATGTCACTCACAAAAAAACACTTCTACAATGGGAGGCCACCAATTTGCCTCAAGTTCACTTCTAAACAAATATCAGGTTAAGGAGGCCCTGGCTTCAATTAAAGAGATTTCCTTTTTTTCTTGATTGTCTCACTTCAGAGTAGGTTTTGTACCTCCTCAACAAGTCTGAAGCGTGTCTTGGTTCTTGCAGTCACACACTTCTGAATTCCCTCCTGTATCTAACACAACACTCCCCTTAAACACTCCTTAAACCCGTAACATGCACATCAATGTCCACACTAAATCATAAGCTTCCTCCATTGATTTGCAGGATGACTTTCCTTGGTTATATTGCATACATTATACAACTTCCCAAGGCATTTAGTACTGCGTGAATTTTAAACTTTCCTTCCATGCCATTTGTTTGCATTTAATCAAATGTAACCAGCACATAGAACTTACAGGTTATGAAGTTTACGGAGTCCACTGAAAGCACCATCATCAATGTGGGAGATGTTATTATGATCCAGGTAGATAAACTTCAGTTGTGGTAGGCCTTGAAATGTCCACTCATTGATGGTAGTCAGTTTGTTGTACATCAAGTCCCTAAAAACAAATGTGTAAAAAAAAAAAAAAACAATCAATTAAAT
Organism: Liolophura sinensis; assembly: GCF_032854445.1. Taxonomy (NCBI): domain Eukaryota; kingdom Metazoa; phylum Mollusca; class Polyplacophora; order Chitonida; family Chitonidae; genus Liolophura; species Liolophura sinensis. Next base: position 57,589,124 of record NC_088301.1, on the reverse strand, counting down.
TTTAGCTTTACAAAGATGCTTTTTATCCAGAGAAATAAGACAAGAAATTATGATCTATGCCATTGCAAATCTGAATCATTTACAATATAGGCCCTCATTTCAGTGGAATGATTTATTATGTCTATATCAATGAAAGCTTTGGTATTCTAGAATGAACAATGCACACTGTTCAGGTAACAGTTTAACCTATTTCTATTAAATAAAGCTCTGAGCTGTATAGGCAAGGTCATTTCCTGATACCTCACAGTTGTGGTGTGTGAAGCCTGCAACAAGTACTGTGTCAGTTGGTAAGGCCCCAACTGTTGCATCTTAAGGGTATGTTTTTTGTTAGTTTCAGATACCAACGTTGTTGTTATAAACAGGTGTATAGATATTTGGGCGTGAAAAGTTTTGAATGTGTTATCAAAGCAAGCTTGTTGAAAAAGGAGGGTGTTGAAATCAAGGGCTTTGTTTACCCTACAGTCAACAGTCACTCAACTTAACAAGTCAGCTAAGTCTTCCTTAAAACACACCCCGGGCTGGGGTCTAGCGGGCCAAATAGTTGGGTGAAACCCCACTGCTGTAACAGGCAGCGGCTACTGGGCCACTTGAGCTGTGATAGCAGTGAAATTTCAAGCCCTGTCATTTGAACTGGAACTGGTTTCTTGTTTTGCCAGTTGGCTTTTCTCCCCTATTAAAGATGTTTTCCATCTGGGACTGTCACTGGGGTGGGTAGGTATAGCAGAGGAGGCAGGGCTAGTTTCCAACAACTGCCTTCTCTAAAACATAGCTGTGGATGACTACCACATGTTCATCAACAGCACTGTGGAAGTCATGGACCAGCAAAAATAAACACACAGCCCTGACAAACCCAGTGTTGCTGTCTTTCACTTCACACCAGACCTTTCCTTGCAAAACAGTACCCAAAACATAACTGTCGATCTCAGATTCCAAACAATTTAACCCCTCATTGGCCTTGAATTTCAAATCTCCTCTTAGCTCCTGTTACTTTTCTTTTATATGATCATACCAAGATTATTCACATCTAATAATACTCCTGGTGTAGCAGTGGCAATAGCTTGTTTTGAATACATTTTATACTGAGTTAAAGATTACAGTCCTTTAATTTTTTCAACACCATTTCACTACACTGATATGATAGGTAACAATGTATTCTGTGGAATCCTGGGGACTTATGGTTATTTATTTAATTCAAAGTCTGGTCATCAATGGCTCATTAAAATGTACATGTATGCCCATTCTCTGAGCAATGCCAACACATGCAGATCACATGGATATAATCCAAGTAAAATCACAAAACACCCATTCATCTAGAGATCATAGAACTAGCTGTTGGTTTGCACAGTACAGGTGCTTGGTGCTCCAGGAAGGGTGTGGGACACCTGGGGTCAATCCCTCCAGGGGAATTGCACCAGAGACTCGTTAAGGTCAGCACCTTCCCCTCCCACTGTCAGAAGACACTGGGCCACTGAAAAATCACTTATTAACCTTCTCCCCAGGGATAGAGTCAGGGGCTATCCAGTTACACTCTGATTGGGTTGTTTATTTCTCATAGTTCATAGTTTATTTTAACTTCACTCCCACTGGGGATGTCTTTTTTCATCCTTATTTTGAAAATGATGTTTTCCAACTCTTGTCTAGTATGGCCTACTTGACCATTTCCAGACTTAGGTTCATATGGCAAATAAAAATATGTCACATCTAGGAACTGAAACTAATCTTAACAAATCACTCTTAGCCAGAGAAAAAATATCAATATTAAACTAAACATTCCTAAACTACAAATCATCAATTATGATATATTTTAAAACTATCTGTTCCTATCAGCTAACTGGAGATAAAATCTTGTTACATTCATACTGGGGCTAAGTCAAATTAACAGGCACCAATGAATTCCACACCAGAAACAGTCAATACAAAAGTGACTTACAGCTCCTGCAACTTTGGGCATTCCCAACCACCTGCTTCAATGGACTGAATGTTGTTGTGCGTCAAAGACCTGAGAATAAAAGCATACCTCAATTTTCAACACTTACTATAAAAAAAACTAACACTTCATTTAAACACGTGTACTCACAAAGAAGACTAACAAATGGTAACCATTCTTTATTACTGGTGAGATAATATCCATTTTAAGCAAACAATGTTTCTATTTATTTAGGGATAAGAAAAAGTCTGGCCATGGGTGACCAGACAGGGGACATGTGGCATAGAAAACATGTGCTTTTCACAGATATAACACAGTTGTGAAAACAATTAATTACTCTCCCCGGCCAGGCTACAAGCCCCAACTTGTGGTTTTGATTGAGGGGACCTGATTCAACAACAGGCCCAGTGGTGACCTGGGCCTTGCACTTTCCACTCCCAGCATGCATCAGGTCAACACGTGTGAACTCTGGGGTGTACTAGGGACATTTCTAATGGAAACGGATACAGCACCACTGGAGCAGACCAGTACAATACAATTTCTGGATGTATTGTTCCAAATCTGTCAACCCATAATTCCTCCCCCAAAATAGCTGGCCTGCATAAAATATCTGCTAATAGTGAACTGTTGACACATCAAGGGTACATTGACTTAGTATGATAATAGTATAAGATAGACTTAGTGATGGCCCTAGCTCATACATTGCGCACATGCACCAATACATAACAAAACCTTATGCAACAACACAACTTCCTCTGCATGTATATCTGAATTTACATACATAACAGTACTCAGTGCATTTTTACACATTTCATAAAATACCATGCAAACATATTAGTCAGAAGGCTCAGTGGCTTGGCTTGAGCCTGACATCTAAGTCTGGGTCCTACATTTGACAATCTAGTTGGAGACATGCAAGTTCTACAGAGAGAGAATTTGTCGAAACGCTAATCTAATTGGGAGGCAGCAAGCATCAGGCACAGAAAAGCATCAACAGAGGCCCAGGTCTTCAGTGGAATTACTATGCTAAAGCAACATCCTACAAGTAAATTACCAGAGCGCCTGCGGCTTGAAATACAACACTGTCAAGTAGACAGATTTCTAGGCTGCAATTTCAACCCTATCCCACAGTAATGCAATGTAAAGTCCGAAATTGAATTGACACTCATGAAATTCCCCAAGATGGAGAAGAAAGTTCAGTACATAAATACAAATGTCCCTAAATGCTAGCCAGAGGGATTCAGGGAAAAAATAGTGGTCGGCCTTAGGTTACGATCGGGTTCTGATCAATGTCTACCGCGATGTGCTCAAGGGGAAAGCATACTTTTAAATGGAGTGTGTGTTCTGAAGCAGTCGCTATGTAAATCTTCCCTAACCCACTAGAGTGAAGAATTACAGAAGGCGATGCCTTCAGAATTGGATTTACTGCCACATTTAACAGCAGCGTGACCATGCTTGAAGTAAACAGATCTGGTGGTGAAACTTACAAATGTTCCACTGTCTTCAGTCCATACAGCCATCCCTTTTCTACCCGGCTAATGTTGTTGTGGTCCAAGTGTCTGGTGAAAAAAGAAAGAACCTACGTTACAGAAAACAGTGCAGATATAATGCTTTCATCTGCAATAGGATGCTAAAAATTATCAAATGCAAAACTGATAGGACCTGTACAGAATTTATGATTTCTGGTTCATAAAAAAATCAATGATCTACTGAATATTCATATTTTTTTCTGTTCCAAAAAGAATGACCATAAAAATAATTTAAAGGCTCAGCCAACATTGTTTTTGTTTACTGATAACAGATAAAAGATAAAAGGTAGCTACTTACAGGTTTTGAATGGAGTTGAGGCCCCAAAATGCTCCATCCCTAAGAATAGAGATTTTATTCCTCCGCAACTTCAGCACCTGAAGGCTATCAAGACCATTGAACATCAACCCTTCCACAACACGGAATTTATTTCTTGTCAACTCCCTGTTCGATAAATGTAACAAGAATGCATATTTAGAAAAAATGAATTGTGTGTCATTTCATTTGTGTAGAAAAACATGCAGACCAAACAATAACAAATACAAAATTGGGATGTGTCATAAAACATTCAGCACTTGAAAATTCTGGACAATATCTTTAGCCAGACTTAGCCTTCTTAATGTCTAATGTGGTGGGTAAAAAGGGCAAGACTAAGAATCCAGCTATTGGCCCGAGAACAATGGGACGACAGCTGACTCACACAATTGACCCGAAGTAGAATCACTGTCTGAAGAAACTTCATTTTGATGACCAGGTTTACCCAACCATCCATGCCTTGCCATCCTCATCATTTCTTTTCTGCTGTCAAACATAACATTTCTAGCTCAAGTGAGCAGTTGGGGCCCTCATCCAGTAATAAGCATGGTAACAATTGATTCAATCAGTTCTGGGCATCTTCAGCAAGGATGGGACAGGATCAAAGGCAGCTGGAGAGGGGGAGGGCCTCCACAACTTCATAGAAACTGTTTGATAATATTACTGTAGCCCACTGATGGCCATTGATTATAAATTAACACACAGGGATGCATGGGCGAGGGAAACGATTAATCTATGTTGAGAAAAACAATCCTAACATATTGTTCATATGTGAAAAAAAAAATACAACAGCAGATACCAAACATAAACTTACAAGTATTTAAGCTTCTTTAATTCCTTGAAAATTTCCTTTGGCAAGCTTGACAAATTGTTCTTGTTTAGTTGAGCCATTCCAGTTGCAGCAGATTGTCCAAAGTTTTGTTCTCCACTCCATGCTCATAATACGGTTGTTGTTTAAGAATCTGTCAAGAAATAAAGAGGAAATAAAGGTTTAATCATGTGATATTAAATGCATCAGTGGGTGTCCCCAGGAGCCTGAAGTACAGCCCTTATAACATGTACCCTGTGGGGAATGGATTTTTTTTCCCTGTCCCTCCTTCAATTCTCAATTCGACTTAATTACCATGTGTGATTCGCAATGTGCAGGACACTGCTGAGACACAAGCACCATTTTATCAAACCCTTATCAGCCTCGCATTCGTCTTGTCATGAATGGCAGCTCACTTGACAGGCACAAGCTTCCAGAATTAAATCAGATGCCAAAGAGGCCATTTTCGATAAGGCAAATGGTGGTGAGACAGGGTGACATGCAGCATACTGCATATTAAATTTGAGGGGGCATCAGTGTGGAGCTTTGTCATGATAATCAGTGTGGTTTTGGAGAGAAGTCCAACAAAGCTGTCGTCAATTTTTGAGGAGAGAGGAAAAGTTTGGTCAGCCACTCACAGCACCTGAAAAGAAGTCTCATGGGGCTGCTGACTCACAGCTCAAATCAAAACCCATCACAAGTTTCGCCAGATTTCCCGCCTACCCTAATCCAGAAAAAGACGCAACATTTAGCCTTTTTATGGCCCTGGTCTCCTCTATCCGGTGGAGTTGTCAACTTGTTCGTGAGATTCGCTGTCAATGACAGCTTGTTTAGGCTGGCGTGTAATTGAGTTTCACAGTGTTGCACTGATGTCAGTGACGCAGCAGATCACCTCCGGTCCAGTGTGCTGCAGCATGCTGGTCCGTGCCCATGATATATGACCCATAATCAATAGAGAATTTCTCATCATTCCCTTCATAACTCTACATTTTATTGAAAGCACTGAGCAATAAAAGCGAAACTTTTCATCAAATGAAGATCGTAAATTCTCCTGACTCAATTTCCATACATAATTCTTTGAGTGAGTGAATAATTCCGCATGAACTTGGTGATGGTCACAGCTGAGGGGTTAGAACCACTCCTCATTATGTCTCTACCAGAGGAAAACGACTACTACTTAAGGAACCACTTGAAACAGTGCTTCTGCCTCCTCTGGTAATCTGACAAAATTTCTGAGCTTATAAACCCTGATTATCATGATTATCATGAACCAAAACAAATTGGTTAAATTATGGAAACATAAAACAATCAATAGCCTTCGGTATGCCCCAAAATTCTGATTGAATGCCAACACATGAGTTACTGATCATTTCAATCATATCATATTTTATGTTGCTTTTCCTAATTACTTCTGTTTTAAAATGCATAAGATTGCATTTCATCACTTGAGAGTAGATTCATGCATGTAACAAAGAATATGTCTAAAGAATTTATGAATTGGGGAAAAGCATTATGCATATACTCACAGATGATGCAGAACTGAGGCCAACAGGGAAAGTGCCACTGAATATCCACAATTCTGTTGTAGTTTAAATCCAACAGCCTAAGCTTCGGAAGGTCTGCCAGTATACTGGAGCTAATAGCACGAATATGGTTGTGATGCCTACAACAAAAATATACTTCGAGTTAAGCACATTTCTATCCGAGAAAGCAAAAAAATTGTCATGAGCATCCATAAGAACATCACAAATATAGTTCTGGGACTCACGTTAAATAGCTTTTGATGGTCACATTAGTGCCCTTAATTAATATTGCACTGATTACCACCACTTGCTTGCGAAGAAAATAAATTCACAAAATATGAATAATTTTTTTTTGTCTGCTCAATAACTGGCGTAACACTCTCTGGATCTGTCTAAAAGTGTTTTCATCAGTAACTCAATGTCATTATCCTTTCAATGTACTTGGGCTTTATTTTTTTTTTTATTTTTTTTTGTGTTGAGCCATATTTTAAAGCTTGGGCCCACTTTATCAAATACATGTATGGTTTAAACATCAGCCCTACTGGACAACCAGCCCTTGATGTATAACTTCTTCTGCACTCTGGCCCTTTTATCATATATATCACACCCAATAAACACACATGGAGAGTAGTCCTGACAGAAGCCTGGTCTGCAAAACCACATTAGCATCAAACCAGAAAGACATAAAATGCCAGAATGGTTCCTCTTTCATAAAAGAGCTGGGACTAGGATCCAAGGAAATGACATTTTTTGCAACTTCCATCCCTGTATAAAGAGCTAAAGACACTAGCCTTGCAGATGGTCGCCTAAAGCAGCTGATCACATAAACCATACATGATTGATTACATCAGAAATTTGCATAGGCCTGCAATACACATATACATATATATATATATATATATATATATATTAGATGTATGGCCACAGATGTCCTCAGATAACAGGAATACCAGCATTTTGCTGAAACCTTGCACTGCAAAAGACAAATCAAACCTGCTTTGGATCTAGTTAGCAAATACAGCCAATGCCTGGGTCATATGTTGTATTTTGCTGACAGTTTTGGGGGGAGTTTTTTTTTTTGCTACAGTTCTCACTTGAAAGGTTGACAATGAAATGATGAAAGAAAAGCTGCACTACTGTAATTTACAAGCCCCAATCTGGAGCAGTATAGTGACCCATATATCACAAGGTAGTTCCATCTCAGGTGACAGCTTCAGCCACACCACCATGGGATCCACCTCAATCTAATTCACGACCATGATGGGTTCTTGCTCAATCCAATGCATGACCATGATGGGCTCTAGTTGAATCTAATGCATGACAATAATGGGCTCTAAATGAATCTAATGCATGGCCATAACAGGATCTAGTGAATGACCATGATGGGGGCTCTAGCTGAATTTAATGGACTGACCATGATGGAGATCTCAATGAATCTATTGCATGACCATAATGGAACCTAATTCATGACCATGATGGGCTCTACAAAATGTAACTGAATCTAATGCAATGACCATGATGAGCTCTAACTAAATCTAATGCATGACCATGATGAGCTCTAGATGAATTTAATGCATGACCATAACAGGATTTAACTGAGTCTAATGCATGACCTGCTACTGTTTTGTCCAACATGTACTACCAGCTGTTCAGAGTGGAAGTCAGTCATGGGATGGGGTTAGGGGAGGGGAGATGGAAGGGGGTGGGAGATGGAGGGAAATGTCAAAGGCCAGTCCAGAATGAAGGTGAAGGAGCCAGCAAACACACATAGGTTTATTGGAAAGGCCTGTATGTTTGGAGTAGGTGTAGCCCGCAATATATTATAGATAGCCTACTACACCATAGACCCATGTTTGTTTTCATCATTACTTCCAATTTACAAGCAGAAGAGCTGATAAGTTGATAGCCTTCTAACACTCTCTCTCTAAAAAGTGGAGGTCTGGTTTCTCTAGAGCTGCTGTCACTGCTTCCTACGCTCACCATATGCTCTTGGCACAGTATGAGGGCAGCCTTAAGTCTGGTCTGTGCACCAGGCCCATTCCCCCCCACAATCCACTCACGGGGCCTACTTTGCACTTAGGGGACTTCACAAACTTACACATATATCATTATGCTCAACTTCACATACATAGCTGCACCAATTCTGGGTACAAGCCTGTTTGCACATGTATCTTATAGTAGAGGCAGTATAAAGAAGAAAAACATGGGGAGCAAAGCTTCCATAGCTGCAAGGATTCCCAGCTCTATCAACCCACATGTGCATGTTGGGATCATAAGAGCAGATGTGTCAGCAGACTGGCTTGTCAACCAGCATCCTGTTCACAGCACCAATGTGTGAAATACCACCAATATAATTTCTACTAAGTCTGTTTTTCTCTCGTTTTCTCAGTCTCAGAAAAAGCAGCTAATTTAGTGAGATTCGGGCCAACTCTCTCAAGAGCAGAATGTAGTGCCTGTAACTAACTGCAAGTGTTTCTGCCTTATCAAGTTGTTCTTACAAGCATTTTTCAGCAGCAATAAATAGATTGTTTCTTGCTTATAGCTGTGGTCTAGACCACCCACTTTCTTAACAACCCTTTGGCATCCAGCTTAATGGAAGGTCCTACATGTTAAAGACCGCACAATAGGACCCAAATGAATAGCATTAGCGACAACACTATGTCCAACCAAATACCAAAACTTCTAGTGTTACAAAAAAAAAGGTTAAGTCGCATTTCAGACAACAAGAACAATTTAACTAATTTATTTAAATTTCCTTTCAGTTGTGCAAGATTATCAAGACAAGTGCCAAAGGCTATAAGTTGTCTGGAAATCCTTGATGAACTTGAGAAGGTTGAGTTTTCTTACTGGGGAAGCACATCTGCTGGAGACAGGGAGCTGATATGTGTGCTAGAAGATTCTCCTGTTTCAACCCCATAATAAATAATCTCATGGGGGAAGAGCTGAAGGCAAGCTCTATTCCACATTGTTAAAACCAATAAGTTTCCTGTGATGTAGATTTCAGATTGCAGATAACCAAAGGGGTGACCCAATACATTCCCTACGGTCCCTGGACACAGAGCTGAAGATGTATAGAGCAAGTATCACACCAACATGATAAATAAGAAGACTTGGGATACATCTATCCTAATACATATCAATGTATCCAAGTGAAATTGGTTACAAGTAAAACTATATAATATACTTAACAAAGATAAAATAATGCATGTTTTAAATATATTCTCGGGGGGGGGGGGGGAGTTTAAAGTGAGAAACAGGCATTTTTCCAATCAAATATTTCTAAAAACATGCAATTTGTGACAGAAATATGTACACTACAGTACACTAATATGGTGCATCCAGTTTCAGACAGTAAAAGGTATAGTCTGTCACTAAACAGACATCAACTAACACTGACAAATTAGCTAACCCTTGCAGCAAGTTTTATTGTTTCACAGCCACAAGCTACAGCTCTATTGCTTGCTTTGCTGTCAGGGTAAATTTAAACAAATAAATAAAGTTTGTGAGGTTTGTACTGGCATTTGTGGTGGGTTGGGGGTGGGGGGTGGGGGAGGAATTGGAAGTGTCTTTAATGGCAACCACATGTGAGCAGTGGGTGGAAGCAACTGAAAGAGATTAGCAACAGTTGTACAAAAATGGCTAGTATCACAATGAGGTGTCCACAATCCACACAGATCAACAACTTATTTAATTCTTATTTTCCCTGACGTTACCTGTATTAAAATATTAAACTCTTGCATAGGTGAGCTCTTGCCTTCTGTCCATAACATTTCCAGTCTTACAGCAGCTGTGTTTTTAAGGGCACCCAAACAGAAATAACTTAATATGTTATCATTCTCCTTCAGCATAACAATAAAACATACCCAATATTTCGTGTGTGTATTTATCAGGTATGTGCTTGATCATCACACATGGGTGGACACAGATTCACAGGGCTGTGGATAGCCTAGCCTCACCTGTTCTACTAACCGGCTTGTGTGACAGGTAGTCAGCCAAACCGAGTAAGCCAGAATGGCACCTAGTCTGTGTAAGGTGGTGTCCAGTGGGCATGAAGTCAGCCAGTTTTAGTGTAACTGTGAAGGGCAAAAGAGACAGCCTAAACCTAGACCTGCCTGAGGACTTGAGAGTTCTCCACACTTCAGTGACCACAACTAACAGCCCTCTCTAGCCTGACCTTTAAAAGCAGTAAAGCAATAAAGCCCTCATCTGACCTCATTTTTTTCCTTCTTCTTTTAGATCTACATTTCAACACAGCAGCCACAAACAGTGTGAGCCTACCAACAGAGGAATTCCTCTTCACAGCCTTAAAATCCGAGAAAGTCTAAAGTGCTTAATCCCATACGTTTTGCCAATTTCTCTCTACCTTCCCTACCCTACATTCATCCTGCAAAAGTACCATTAATCATGAATTAGAAGGAAAACTAGAGTACACTGGGCCATATCTACCCTTGAACCTAACAAGGTTAGAATGTGCTACAGCTGATGAGCAGAACCATGTTGACCAGCCCAGTAAGAGCTGAGCACTGTAGGCACAGAGGCTGTGACTGCAGAATCACAGGAGGAAGACATCTGCTAAACTTCCTTTCTCCAAGGAAGGTCAGAAGGCCAGGATTCCCAACAACACCTGTACCTTTCTGAAGGTAACTGAGAAAGCCTAGCTCAGCTGCCCAAACACTTCATCTAGATCGTTATCTACCCAAAGCTGCATATGCCAAATGGAGGCTTTGCTTCCTCCTGAAATTAAAATTCACTTGCTTCAAGATTAACCCTGTACACAAACTGAGCAAGTTTAAATAAAGCAGATACAGCCCACACTGTATACTAATTTCACACGCCTTCAGAAACACACCTAATACCCCAGCATGCAGCATATGTAAAACTATTTGACTGTTACATCACTCCACTAGTAATGTTGACTAGTGTCATTTTACAGAAAATTAACAATCTGGGAAAAATCCCTGTGGGTACAAAGGCTAACTTCTGGTGCATTATAACATCACTTCATTGTTTATAGCGTATCACCACACCTGCAATCATAGAACACCTGTGCATGTGGCTTTTCTAGTTCACTGATAATTGTGCATGTATCTATTCCCGGACTAAGTGTGACTATTGACAGCTACAGTGTGTCAGCATTACAGCATTCCAGATCACAGAACACTCAAGCACAGTCCCAAACAATAACTTTCTTTGAAAGCCAAGCCAAGCCATCTGCACCAAAATGTTCTTTTCAGCTCTCCTCCAGGGTTTACCGTGGCATGCTTTCTACAATTACTGAACTGAAGGAATGAGTTACCACTTCAAGTCTGCAAGCAAGGTGCACCCACTTCCGCTATTGACTACAGATTCATAATAATGGTTATCAAGCAGAAGTGTAGAGAGAAGCTTCACAAATCCTTGGAGAATTTTTTCACATTTTTTAATATTCAGGCAAGAATAAATCCTTGAAAATGAAGAATAAATTTCAAGTAGTCTAAAATCTAACATAACAAAGTACTAATCTTATGAAGCAAAGCATATGTGCCTGTCCTGAGTAAAAAAATGTTTTGGATACCCTTATATATATATCTGTGTACCCAAAGTTCCTGCAAGGGAGAGAACTGGTAAAGAAATCAAGGCCTGGGACTGAATGCAAAATGTGGCCATCTTTAAAATTCTGCGTACTTTGAACAAATAGTTGTCTAACACCCATGGCTTGTTTGAGGATAAACAGAGCCACTGAGACAAAAGGCATCTCATTCTGGTCAGGCTCCGCAAACACAACACCTAGCCCAATCCCTTTGTCAATACAGGCAGAGTCGCTTTTTTTCTGCTTGCAGCCACAATTATACCAGGCTTCTTACTTTCAAGTCCCACTATGTTTGCTCTATGCACCACAAGCACCATAATCTAAAAATATTTTAATCAGCTTTTTAAATGGAACAAAACTGACTTAAAATGTTATTCCTAAAACAAATGTATATGAGTACATGTATAGCACAGTTAGGACACAGTCCAGGCAGCAGTAGCCATGAACTTGGCTAATAACATGAAAAAAAAGGATTGCCTCACCTGAGCACAAGAGGCACAGCAGATGAAACTAAAGCTACACAAAACAACGGAAGAAAGTTACATTTGACACTTACAGGTATAAATGTGTTACACTGGAGTTCTTCCCGAGCCTTGGGATTTCAGTCAGTTTGTTGTATCCAAGTTTACTGGAAAATGAAACAGAAGAAATTTAGCATACAAGAAAGCTAATAAAACATTTCTGACTTCCGTTGAATTTTTCACATATATACTACATAAAAATGTCCAGAAACCACGAGCGCGGATACAATTAAGATGTTATTGTTCTTTCAATTTCTACAACAAATAGTCCCAACTATAATCATGTTTACTCGCTCGCGCTCTCTGATGCTGAGTTTTTGCACCACTTGGTATCATTTCAATTATACTATGGTAGTAGACAGAATATAATTAGAGGAGATAATTTATACAGATTACGGTTTCCTACGAGTCCTAAAACAGCAGGAACAAGATTATGTTTTCACTAACCAACCTCTTGTGAGAATCAATCATTTTTTGTACCACAAGGAAACTACCTTAACAAACTGCATTAGATCAACTGGGAATGTAATACTTATGCCACTTTTCACTACACAGGACATGGCTGAGCTATGTTTCAGGTGCTCTCAGACAGCCTGATCTCAGGTATCACACTCTGACGATCACTGAAGGAGTACAAGGTCACATGTCACAGAGGAGAAGGGACTGTAGTACGGGCTTCAGAGATGTCTCCTGGACACCGTACAGCCCCAACTTCCTATCACACTTCCAGCCATAATCTGGGCTTTCTGCTGTGTTTTTCAGCTGTGAACATAATCTCAATTGTACAGCTCAGAAGTGTCAATATTTGAGACGTGTAGAGGGTAGCTGCCATGTCAGGCTTTAAGGTGTCCTCTAGTGCTGGCTTTAACCCGGTGTTAAGATGGCCTGCAGAGCTCCACATTGGGCAACAACCGGGTGCGACAGTGAGCATTAAACAGTTAACTTTCTTATGGGGCATTGCAGAGATATCGCCCCAAAGAAGGCTTTACTCCTCAGCACCTGAACTTTGAATAGGGAATCAGGTCAGCAACATCTGTGTATGGCATCCAGCTGCATGGGCTATCAGTTAAGTGCAACCTATGGCTTGTTAAGGCATTACATTGGAATGTAATGCCTTCCCCATGGATGAGGCCAAACAAATATATTCCACCATCTGATAAAATAAGGTTGAATTTTTGTTGTAATGATGGGGACAATCTTCTTTTTCTATAAATTCTGTTTAACAACAAAAAATAAGTATATCCTTTAGAAGTACAAGAGGCTTCAATTTTGTGGATCTCTGCAACACACTCACTCTCACACAATGTAAATTTTGGTTGTCATGTGCCTAAAACTGATGGTGACAATGTTTTCACCTCAAAACTATTTCCAATCAACTATTGCAGAATATGTGGTTCCACTACACTCTACACTGAGGATTTACCACAGACAGACCATATTTTCACCACCACATTAGGCGCAAAATGATTTAATGCAACTTACAGATTTTTTCTCCAACATATTTACAACAACACTGGCTGCAGATGCTTCATTTTATACACCTACATACAGTCTTGTGTAGCATGACTTCTGTTATATCCAAGCATACCATATGCATGTACAGCTACTATACTTGGATGGCTTTCATTCAAACTTACATAATAAATAAATTTCTTGCTCGGGGATTTGTAACAGCTTATTTACACAAAGCTATTACAAATGGTAAATCAGATTTAACTCTGCCAAGTATCTGATCATGTGTTATACTTTGTGCAAGTATTTAATTTTCTAATGTGAATATGCAATGTAAAACAGAGAAATTAAAATGAGTATTTCTGTGCTAAATACTGTTAGAAATGCAACATTTTACTTTTTCATTGGCTGATGTATCCAATAGCCAATAAAAATGATACTCTGCCCAGTTGCCTCCCACCATAAAGCTAGCCGCCATTACTTAAGTGAAATATTCTTGAGTACGGCATAAAACACCAATCAAATAAATAAATGAAAATGATACTTACACATTCTTCAAAGCTGGCAAGTTCTGGAATACTGTTTTGTTTATTGAGGTCAGTTCGTTGTTGCTTAGATCTCTGCAACATATAAAACATTTTTTTTTCACAGAAATTTTCAACAGAACAGTTCCTAAATTTTCTAATATTATACAGTACATGCACACTTCAACATTTTAACTTAAAATTGGTACGAATGACAGTATTACTTTCTTTGCCTCAAATTCTGCAACATTTGCATGTGTTCAAATCAATTTATGCATATCACAAATTTGATTTTGAAAAACAGCAATACCATTCAGTTGGTAGGTCAACTGCAGATTTACATTGTAGGTCATTTATTAAAGTAAACTATGGAAAATACATAAATGTAACACACACCCTTCTTGTATTTCAGGTATTTAGTTACTTACAGAAGTTTTCTTACAAAATAAGACGCGAGGATGAACTTCAGACTAGAGATGTACATGTAAGCATGCAAAGCCTTTGCAATACAAGAACCCAGCACTGCATAACCACTGCAGGGAGCCGACCAGAGAAACAGTCAATATATAATCATTTAGTCTAGACTCTGCTATATTTAGACAGATCAAACAAGTGATGAAAGAGTAATTAACTGAGTAGTAAGATCAAAGGGAACACAATAGGGCTGATTGACTGGTAGCCTGAGCTTGTGATAGACAAATCTCAACAAATCTGGAGTGATGGATAAGCACTCATTGGGCCTACTGTGTTTGCACAGTGATGATACATATACTTTAGCACCCTCTGTTATAGCCTACCACCATGGAAATCAGGGCTTTAACGCATACACAGTGTGTCATCATCAACCCATTACCCAGTACTACTTTCACATGTCCACGTTTTTAGGCTTCTCTCACCCCTACCCCACTCACTTATCACACACTATTATATGTTTTCTGCACAGATGAAATTTAAATGGATTTTTGCATGTGGCCAATGCGAAAAATGTAACCATTACAAGGGTATTTTTTATTACCAAATTTGCATGTAGTATCACCTCAAAATTAGCTTGCATTAACTATTTACATTCAAACTGGCTACAGCTTTTTTCCCAAGAGGCAATCCTAGCACAGTACCCAAGGCTACTAGCAGAATATTACTGTCAATAATTATAACAGACTTTCTATATAAACTGCAGATCTTCATTCCTATAAAACACACCGCATAAGTCTGCAGTGCTGAAAGCAAGTACATGTAAATCAAAGAAGAATATTAAACAAAACACACAATGCAATCTGATTCAGGAAAACCAGATGAATCACAAGCAGAGAACACCTGCCAGGTGTCATAACACACAAACACAGGTGACAAAAAAATACAGGTACACAATCCATAGGAGGGATATCAACTTATGTACATGTTTATATGAAAGTTGGACTATTGAGCAGGTTAAAGCCAGTCAAAATGAGGGGTTTATTTCATTTGAAAATGGTGGACAATAGGGCTGTGTGAGGAATGTAACAGTTATCTAGTGCTGGTTTACACAGCCTTTTGTGGCAATGGGCAGGAACACTTAACATCTACACTGATAAGCACTGGAGCATGGGCCATGGCAGCGATTTACAAGATAAGGCTGCCACCCTGAACAATTCTTAGAGGGGTAATGTGGAAGCCGAGGTGCTCAACCCCCATCTACCTGTGGTCACTTGTGTCCGGTGATACCTATACTGCCATATTGTGTGGACTGGCCACTGTCACCAAAGTAGACTGTGAACCATAAAACCTGGTCCCATTGTCACCTGTGTGCAGACTGGAAACTCAACCTTCTACTACCACAGACATGTAGGCCATGGTATAGAGTGTACCTGTGTTCAAGGTAGGCCGTCGTAGAACAGCCTACCTGGCTCGCTCAGCACACCTGTATGTTTTTCTCCTTACTTGTAGATGTTCACATTACACACTAGATTATTAATGCATACACAAAATGTGTGACCAACAAGATTTTTACAATATTGTATTCCTCAAAATCGAAATCACAACTACATTCCAAATCTTACAGACAGGCTTTCATGAAAACTAAGTGCAAAATCTATCTTGTTTATGATATCAATAATAAGCTCTCAACAAAGCAAATGGTGGCCTTCACAAATATATGACAAATTCAGTAATATGATTTTCTTTTCTATTCCTTTATCACATAGTTCTTTTCTCCTCCACCAAACATCTGCCATGGGGCCCTCATATCCATTCAAGATACACAGCTCAAAACAAATCAGGGTGTCATTTCCGTACACCGAACTGCAGCTTTGGTTTTTGAATATTTATATAACAATACAGTGAGAGAAATCTAATTTGGAAATGCAAATTTATTCAACTTTTTCTGTATTATATGTATTTTTTATTTTTCTTTGACAGCAAGGTATGAACTAAGTGGAGGTGTAAATTAATTATTCTGCACAGTGCTGCATGTATCCAGTTGGGAATCTGAGTTTGAGCAGGTGAAATTATGCAAGTATTGGCCAAGCCAGCTATTCTGATTTCCATAGCCTTTCATGGTGTCCCCACAGCTTTCTTTCAAGCCAGGATTCCTGGGTGAAACTGTAAGCACAAAGTCATTTACCTCATCTATATGCGATAAAGACGCAGTTAGCGTTTTCACCTCACTGAACCCTAAATCTGTTCCTGATTTCTTCAATTAATGAAGAACATAGGTAGTCTAGTGTGAGACTTTAATGAGAATCCTCACCAGCTAGTGATGCATGGCTGGCGTCAACAAGATTGACAGCTTGCCCAGAAGTGAAAAAGTTTACCAGTTTAAAAAACCAGAAACCACTCAACTGATATACATATAATACACACATACTGTACATACATGTACATACAACGTTCATATGTATATGCATGTATAAATATCCGTCTTAACCTTTATACAATTGCCATACTGGTTTGCTTAGAAAATCCAGACATATTTATGACAGTATGCAACACCAGGCTTTCTTGAATTGTTTTTTTCCAAAGTGTGAAAACTGCCCTGCAGCATTCCTATCCACGCCTTCTTCGATTGTACACAAGTTAAAACTCAATCAGTATGTATTACAAAGCCACTTTACACTGGTGTTGGTTGTGTGGTGTGACTGTCAGCCCACCTGTCCCCCTTCAAACGTCATTAATCACTACAGTTTTTACTGTCAAAAAACACACAGAAATAGCACATTTCCTCAGCTTCATACTAAAACACCCAAATAAATGTCAACAGCATGCACTAAACCCTACTTGATCCAGCAACTTTTTGCCTTTGCATGAGAACACGTCCATCTATCTATTTCAATGTGGTTATCTCCCTTTTAAACTTAATGCAATAAATCTTATGAAAGCCTGAAATATCAACTACTGTAAACCTTCTACCACAAAAGGACTTTTTACAATGGAATTTATGTATACAATTATTGTGAAAAAAAACGCTCAAAAATGATATGTTTGTGTCATTTAAGATGCAAGCTTCATAAAACTGTGCAAATTATTTTTCTACACATTATAGTTCTCTAGGAATGTTTCAAAAATTGGTTGCACAAGAGGTTGAAATGGTCAACAACAGCCTCCAAGACAAAGTTTTGAAGCCTTCAATCCCACTTTAAACCCTTTCAATGTCAAGTCTGAATTAAATGAAAGCCAAGTAATTTAGTCTTCAACATAATAAATATGTCAAAAAGCTCACCTTATGAGGTATATCCTCAGAACTAAAATCTGAGGACTAAAATAGCATGATCATGCATGTAGCTATAATGTATAATAGCCTGGTGAAACTGAAACATGAACAATCAAACTGGTCAAAGTCAGAGTGGCGGAGTAATGTTTGCCATCCATGGATGCAGGGGAAGGATTACTTCTGGGGTTGCTAACTGGAGTGCAGGCTTTACCATTCTCTGCAGGCATCAGTGGCCATTACACTAGATGACATCCTGTCAGCCGACGGCCTATCTTGCTGAATTGGATTTTCTAAACTTGGAACAATAGTTGGCTGCAGTAATGGGAGTGTTCATCTCGCCTTCTCTGAAGCAGCAGGATGGACAGAGATTGGCAGTCCGGCCGCTCACTCTACCCTTCAGCTGTCATAGCCTTAAATCTACCCATTTCTCTTCAGCGGCCCAGTGAAAATATATCGATAGGCCAATCCAATCAGAGACAGTTCTTCTCTCGCATCCAGAAAATTGATGAAGGTTGTTATTTTTCCATGGCCATCAATCCCTCGCCAAGCTTCCTGTCGGGCACAAGCGCTGTATGTACAGCCTTAGATATACCATCAAAGCTTTATGAACCTCAAAATTGAATCACAACAGAGGATCCATCTTCTCTGAAGCATAAACAGCTAATTCCTTCTCTCCCAATTAATTCCCACTGATCTCAGCACCCATGCAAATTTCAAGGAATATTTCATACTTTTCCCCTTAATTTTCCTCAACTCCTCAATATTCATATTAGGCTAATGTGAAAATTAATCTTGCGCACTACAGCATCTTTGCAAAACAAAACAAAATCCATTTCCAAATTTTTTTCAACACAAAATAATCCACCAACCCCAGAAATTAGACACGAGGTACAGAATCATCTACTGTTAATCTGACTTCACAGACTATCTGTTCAAATAACTGACAGTCTGTGCATAAGTAATCAGATTTCTCCTCAGCAACTTTGAACATCGATGAAAATAAAATTACAACACAATCTCACTTTCTCTATCTGGTGTCTTTCAATTGTAATCAAATTCCTTCATGACCAGTATGTTTGTTGTTTACTTGGCAAGCAAGATGGGATTAACAATGGATGTGCTGAGTGGTGTTAAAGTTGGTGTGAGTTACCATTGTTATTTAGTGTGGCACACAGAGACCTGTCAGCCTCTCTCAGGACTCCCAGCCCTCCTGTAGCTGCAGGCTGTCAGGACAAACACCTACTGCTCTCCATACACTGCTCCAATTGACTTTCTATCATGCCATTAACAGCCTCATGAAGACCCTACATACATCTAAAGTATTTCTCCTATAACAAAGCTAATGGCTGGACCATCTAGGCCTGTATTGCAGAAAAACCACAGCCTAAAACAGCGCCTCCTTTGTAGTTCAGCTCACAACGAACAAGACATAGACAGCTCCAGGCTTATCAGTAGTCATAGAGGATTTCAGGGGGAAAAAAGCCATTCATCAGCTTGTCACGTTACAATTACAGATGAAAGTGACTCCACCAAAATCAATTTCAGACGTGTTAAGTTTGCCACCTTACTCACGTAATCTAGCCAAGAGAGAAAGCCTGGACTTTGGCAGCTCAGTGACGGAATCATCCGGGGGGCAGATCTATGTATTATTATAATCAAGATTAAGTGCTGAATGGGAAACACGACAAAATCTGCAAAAATATACTTTCAAAGATAAGTCACACTTCTTTTTTCCTATATGCTCAGCTAATAATAAATTTAATGTGCCAAAGAGGAAAATAAAATTATCCCAAAGTGCAAAAACATGACTCCCAATTGAAAACTTACTGGGGTTGATCACCATGAAGTTGCTTCTTCTCAGGGTTAACACACACAAAACAAAGAAAAAACACAAGATTGCAACAGATGAGGGAAGTGCCAGATGTATGTGCTGGCGGTGTGAGAGGTGTGGGTACCGTTGCATAGAGGCAACCCTCTATTAATGTTCCTACAACTACAACCAGCATCTCCCTCCAATCTTGCTGTTTCATTTGCCTTCAGAGATAAGTAAGCAGACAGGACAGAGCACAGTGCTTCACCTAGGGACATGCACATGTGGGGGAGCAAGAAACGCCAAGGATAAATCACAGTTATTTTCTCAATAGTCCTGACTGCAAGGTTAAGACTATCTTAGAGATGTAGAGTGCTCCCACACACATTGAATGTTGTACTGTGGATCTCAGCCTGGCAGGCCATGCAGTGAAATCTGGATTACTTCATCAGCTGCGTGTAAGCCTCAGAGTACACAACGCCACGCTTGCAGCGATTGGTGACAAAAAATCCTGCTAGAACCAGGAGACCTTCATCAAGTCATTAAATTGAGGCTACCCATTCATACTTTATAGTTGAGATATGACATGAAGTCAGGGTAGTCACCCAAAACTCAAAACACATGCACTTTACAGAATCAAGACATTCTTATAATATTTAATTACGATGAAATTAACTTCTGTGCATCATAACACAGTATATCTTATTAAATAAAATGTACATCCACGGAAATGATACCCTCCAATTACATGTAAGACCAAATTATGTGATGGAACAACCCTGATGGAAATAGACAGTACCTTATAGTGTGTATTTCTGGTTCAAAGTTGGCCTTTCAGAAAGGTTACGTCTGTCTTTCTAGGCAAAATAAATAATTTTCTCATAGATGCTGGTGAAAATCTTAGTTTCATTCCCTCTAAGATGAGACATTTTTATATTTGTCATTGTAAATACATTTATAAACTTTTGCAAGCAGCATAAAATTAATGACTTTCAAATAGTTTGTAAGGTCTCGTTTGTTGTATCGTGCAGGCTTTGATCAGCTTTCCAAAAAGGGCAGGCAGATCTGAGTTTATACACATAGTGGCTAAACTTGCTAAATGAGGAAATCATTGAAGTGTGGGTTAATGGAAATCACCTCTGCAGCACAGATGATGTTCCCAATCAATACAGCACACAAGATTAATGGTGACTGATGTCTGGCTGGCCACATGTGTCGGATTAATCCCCAGTGTGGATCAGCTGGCCATGAACTGGCTGGGAAGTGACCAGTGCATAATGGTAACAGATCAGCTAGGCCCAGGGATAGGCCCATCCACAGATCAGCTGGGGGAAATGGAATAATGGCTACATATATAGAAGTACAATGTATGTGTAAGTCAAGGTGGGGAAGGGATGCAGAATAACCATTCTACAAGGGTTGGGACCATAGACATAAGGGTGAGGCACGAAGTGACAATAATGAAGTTTTTTTATCTTCATCTCTGTAGGTTCAAAATTAAGCACTATTCGATATTCCCTAGAAAAGGAAGTTCTGTTTGTTTTTGCTTAATTTTCACTATCCATCCTTTTTTCTCCCTTAACATCGCATCAGTATTTCTTTAGTGCCCAAATTTATTTCCTGTGCTGCAATTTGAATTGAGATGTGCCTTGAGAAGATGGGGGGCAGACAGTGACTAGATTTAACTTCTGTGGACTGGCCCAGTGGATTTTCCTTTTAATTAAAAAGAGAGAAGTAAATAGGAGTCCCTAGGCAGGGGCACAATGAGTTTGTTAGCTCAATGTCCCCAGTATTTGTACAGCACGTTACAAGCTGTATCGCCTTGTGTGCCGGCTCTTTCACTGACTTTGCCCAGGATAGAAAGAAAATATAGGCAGCAGTCTGACCCCTGTCACATCAGGGTTGAATGTTCCCATTCCCACAACAAGCTCAAGTGCTAAGCCATCTTACCAACGGGGCTATTCTAGATTTCTGATTGGATGGCTCAGCCTGGATCAAAGGTAAAGGGGCTTTGGGTAATCACCAACACTGTTAATCCCCCCTCCTATTCAACAAAGTCCTCACTGATTATAGTTTTTATTAAGGGAAGACGAGGTAGAAGGCTGGCAAATTTCCAGCAATCTTTCCTTAGCAACAGATCAGTGTATTCATCCAATAGTAGAGAGTCACACCTGAGTTCAGGTATATCGACCTTCAGATACTGAGTCTGATTTACTTATCCACAGAGAAAACTCACCAGCCCTGCACACCTCCCCCTCCACCCTCACGCTCTTCAAAAACAAAATTCCTTTAACAACCTTCATGACCTGTACATATACAGATTGTTAGACAGGAACCAAAGAACTTAAAAAATCTTAAGAATCATAAAATACCATGTTAAAATCCTGCATTTTCAAAACAATATAGGCACCAGTCTGCAACATTTCACAAATTTCAAGTTTTTCACCCCAGAGTCAAAAGGACCTGTTGCTTAGCACTCTTGACACAGGTGTATCAATGCTACGAGGAAATGAAATTGAAAAAGTTGTACGAAAGTTCCCTGAAAGTGTCCAACAAGGGACAATTTGTTTTGATGACATAATGTCATCAATGATACCACAATATGAGATTTCATGAACAGGTGTTCTCCTTTTCTCAATGGTGCACAACTTATGCATGTCATGATCACTGGAATCAAAATGACAGGGGCAGAAGCTTCTTTAAGTCACTGAACACAAGAGCACCTTCTGTAAAAGAGAATGGATCAGATTAATTCCTGGTGCGGATTGATTTACAAAGGACAAAATAGCTTCAATCCTTTCAGCTGTCTCCGTAGGACACCCCAGTATAGAAAAGCTTCAACCATATTTTATGTGTTACTGACAAGAAAGTAAAGCCATCGTGGTATCAGGCTGGCATTTGATATGACATTTGACTGGGGCCAGTCAAGACCAGGTGCTAATACAACACAGCTTTGACATATGGAAGGAGAAAAGAGTATTGCTGAATGCCACCCACATCGGCCCAAAAACTACCAACACAAAATATATTATAAACTTGCATGTCAAAATGTCTGTAGAGCACAGAAAGTGGCAACTCTCAAGCAGATTTCCGAATGTCTGGTGATAGAAAGCAATGTCATTAAATGACTGATATATATTCTTGTGCCCAACTATATGTTTGGGGAGATAGGTACAACCACTCAGCTCAGATCTCTTAACACAAACATTCACTATGTTAACTAATTCTAGCAACAAAATGCCTATCAAATCTTCCACACTATTGCAAATGAAGAATAAATACAATTTGGTTGAATTTCCACCAAGGATGAATCACTGCAAATTACAGGCATCAGTAACATGGAGAAAGGCAAAAGTATTGAAGACATACTGGAGGTGTTGCAAAGATAACAGGATAGAGAAAATAACAAGACAACATTATCCTGCACTGAGGACAATGGATACACTTAATACACCCCACCCCAAACCCAAGCAGTTCCAAAAGGGTGAAGGTAGCTAAGTAAAATGTAACAGCAGAAGTGTAGGTAGTCAGAGTACCTCTACCTGGCTGTGTAAGTAGCTCAGAGTGACTGGGGCAGGTACAATAGGTAGACAGAGTGACAAACCCCAGTCATCCATTCAAACTGTCTATCTTTCTGTTCAATCCGTGAAAAGATGGCCATTGAATGGTGTAAAAATCCACTAAGTCCTGCTGGTGAAGAAAAGGGCTGATCTGTTCTAGCAAACTAACCTGGGAGATAGCCGTCACTTCAATAACACCTCTCCCCCCCTCCCCCTGCCTCACCTCTCCCCCCTCCCCCTGCCTCACATTGCCCCACTATACCCCTCATAAAGCTAAGCCTTTATCTGGGCCTCTTTTCACACCCCCGTTGTATGGCGCTCCTTTTGCATATGTGTAGCCGTCCATTCAGAACATCTATTGACCATTCTCTACAAAGGAGACATCTCAAATGGAGAATGGGCAAATTTTAATGAGCCTGTTTGGGGTATTACTCCAAACTTCCATTGTTCAGTAGTAATTCATAATAAGGCTTCTTTTCACATACTTTCCCAGAGAATTAGAAAATGGCCAGAAAAAGAAATCTGATGCATTTCATCCTGTAGAGGCTCTTCAGGTAAAAAGCGATCAGAGAATCTGGCCACTTCACACATCTCAAGTAGGGTCTGTCAGAGAATAGTAACTTTGTCTTGCCCCATCCCCTGCTGACACCAGGATTCATGCATTTTGATTGAGAAGCTGTCTCCTTACAGGACCCAAGCTTCACCTTTTTCTCCTGTTCACTCAGAAACACTCTCCACTTCCCATGTTTAAAACTCTCTTCCACAATGTCTCGCTTTCTGTCTTTATTTTTTTTCCCCATTCTTTCTTTTAAGCACCTCAACACCCAAAAGACTGAGTGAGTGAGTGAGTGCTTGGGGTTTAACGTCGTACTCAACAATTTTTCAGTCATATGACGACGAAGGAATCATTAGGGTGCATGTACGTGTAATGTGCCCCCTTGTTGCAGGACGGATTTCCACTGCTCTTTTATTTAGTGCTGCTTCACTGAGACGACTTACCGAAGGCAAGTAAGCTGATATTATACTGATACGGATCAACCAGTCGTTGCACATCCCCTTCATGCTGAACGCCAAGCGAGGAAGTTACAACTTCCTCTTTTAAAGTCTTAGGCGTGACTCGATCAAGGATTGATCCTGGATCTACCGGTCCCGAAGCGGACGCTCTACCAACTGTGCTATCCGGGCCGGTACCAAAAGACTGAGAACACAACCAACCATATATATATATATATATATACTATCTATCTCACGGCAGCCACTACATTCAATTTTACCTGGTCTTACCTATTCTAATTCAGAACAACTGGGCAAAACCTCAGTAACAACTAGTGAATCAAGTCAAGAAAGTTCACTTCTGACTAACTCACATGTATTCACCTACATGTGTCTAAAGCATTCCAAGAGCAATTGTTCCATTTCATTAATAACTTTTTGTCAGTTTTTTTCTTATCAAACAAACAACTAATTCCTCAAGAAATCAAACAATACCAAACTAGTCAGGGGCTAACCTGTGGTACGCTTGGGCTTACAACTGAGTAACTGTGTGTGCGTGCACCATGATTTTCTAGACAGAGTGCTGCATACATTCACCCCACAGCCCAGCATTAAACCACAGCTAAACAGAGTTTATGAGCAACTGTAAGCATGGGGCCAATAGAATGGCACTAACTCTGTCTTCAGCTGCCAGGGTAACTTTCTATCCTCCTAGACAAGCCAGACATTTACCACCAGAGCATATTTTCACACTTTCTACTAGATAGTGTCCAACATTATGTGTGCTGCTTCCACAGATTAAACTCTATAGAATCTATCCATAAATCTGAACTCTACAGTAACAAACATATGACTGTGGCCAAAGCAAATGTTCTACACTGTCAGTTCCTATCGTATTATGATAATTTCATAAATTTTCTCGGCAGAATTGGCATACATAATGTCTTCAGTAAGATGTACTTCTGTTAAGGGTAAACAAATATGATTAAATAACCTGCAACCTGCATATACACATTCAAAAGAATGTAAAGAATAACAGAGGTTTAAATATTTCTTAAAATTCATGTCAGCTTTTAGTGTTAACATTTATCCATGAATGTAAAATATATATTAAACAAAACAGAAATAAAAAAGCCACTGTCTCTCACTCATGCAGCTGAGTTTTTTTTTAAAAATATGGATTTTGTTTACACCTGAAGTGCAAAATAGGAGTCATGAGTCTTGGTAGAATCCTATTCCTGTGGATTACCAGCAAGGCATGATTAAGGATTACTGTCACCAGTTCCACCTGGGGAAAGGCTATCATCAGCCATAACAATTACAGGTACACATTAACACCTGGCTAATCCTCTACTTCTACCCAGTTCTAAACCCAGTGCTCCAAAAGTGCAGGATTGCCAGGCCACCTGGGCAGAGGAATTATGTGTGGTGACAGGGGTCTGAATCAGTGCAATAGAAAACAGGTGATCTTAAGAGACGCAGATAATGAGGTAATCACCTGAAGACAGTGTCACTTTCACCCATTACTCTGACAGGTACTTTGTCACTCAGCAGGTAATACTATCAGCCACTCAGGACAGGTAAACCATCAAACAACACAAAACAATGACAGAATTGCCAAAAACCTATAAGTGAAAAGATTCCCATTATAAAGAATTCCAGGTAAATTTCTGTGATGTAACAGCCCTTTCACAGATACATTTACATGTGAGATCTTCTAGATGTGCAAACTTCATAATTCTATCTTAATCTTTTTGGCCTGTTACAAGGGCTGTATCAATCAGTAGTAGGCCAAGTATGTGAGACAATAGCAATATGTATGTGCCTATAAACTGTTACTGATCCAGAGCTGGCTAGCCACACTGAGCTAATCACCATGCGTGACCTTATACCACCCTGTTCACAGGTACTAATTTATCACAAATATGTACATGTGAGTAACCAATGACACAGCCTTGCTTTGTTCTGAGGCTTTTAATCATGTGTGGCAATCATAGGTTCTCTTGATTCTCATGCATCTTACTTTCTCTCAAATGTCTTGCATCACTCCCATGACCCTGTCCAGTGATATACCAGTTAATTATACAAGGCATTGACAGTTTGCTTTCGATTCTCTCCCTCTTCCCAGCAAATGTGGAACAGGCCCAGATCTGCCACTACAAACCCGCAGTGGAATGCTATCCTACGCCCTTTCTCCTCAACAGTATGTTTTTGCAACTGTTTCTTACTTCCCCTGAAAACAAGGCCTGTCTTCCCATCAGGTGTTCAAGTCAAAGTGTCTTTCCTCACAGAACTCTCCCCAACCCTCGGCTTTTCAGGCCCATTTTCTCAGAGAGGCTTCAAGCCAGAGCACATATCAAGGAGCGTTTGTAACTGCTGAAAATCTGCCTTCCACCACCACTCTCGCATGTGGCAGTGAAATTTCTGCACCCTAACTACCCCCCAGCCAAGGTCCAAAATAAATAAATATGCCAGGCTGAGAGCCCAGGCCCATGCTCAGGCCAATCCTGAAAAGCCAACTTGTGAGTTTGCCTATGGCTTATTAAAGAGTTATCTTCAGAAAGGAACACACATGGTTCAAACAAGGCTACTTACAGCTGCTCTAATTTGAGTAATCCACTAAATGCCTCCTGCTGAATGCTCGAAATGCCATTGGATTGAAGATCTCTGAAAAAGGAAGAAAACTGCCATTAACAACACAAATTGCATGTAGGCTAACACCTGGACTTGTTACATCACAAAAACCTATGATTTATGATTTACAATCTGCAGGTTACAGGACAACAGTTTCTTGCTTAAGGCAGTTAAAGCAGAGCCAAATGCAAGATTGCCAAATTAGAAATTTAAATCTATATGGCAAGAAGTAAATAGTGCACATGTGTGTAACGCACATAAGCCTATACAATGCCATTTTAGATATATGCAGATCAATATGCAGTTGGTGCTTCGTACTGCAAATATAGGATTTATACATATACACACACCTATTATTCTTAGATCATAGATTTAAAACCAATTGCAGCCCAAACAATTTTACTATTGTCTTAAATAAAAATGAAATTTACAAAACGAGGCATGCCTATTTTGTCCAAGTGATTTCCTGTTAGGAATTAAGGAAGGGGAGAGGGGGCATCAGGTAAGGACCATTATGAGAGTGCCTGACACCTCTTCCTCTGTGCCCCTTTAAAGACTGGGTCTAATCCTCTGGCTTTGGAGTGCTGGTGATAACCCTGGTCTGTTTACTCGCCACCCAGGCCAGACCAGCAAGACAAGGTGCAAACTGTGGCTATGACCTTTAGAAAGCACCTTCCCCCCATGTCTATCACGGTGGGTCGCAATGCCTGCCTGCCTGCCAGCCACCACACACCAGGTCCTTGCCCCATACCACATAATGTATTTGTTATTCTCACAACAAAAAACACACATCAACTGCCACTTCCCTACTCCATAGTAACTATCTCTTCACAATATGAGGTAACTTTCAAACTTCTCACATTTTTAATATGCTGTGCATAAATAGAGCATGCAATTCAACAAATATCAAAATGGTACTGATATAGTGTATGGGCCTCCTTATTTCAGTCCATAAACATATTGAATATTATCTAACTCCAAAAGATACATACATACAATTATGGAAGATGTGCAATATTTTGCAGAAAAAGAACATTTTCTCAAAAAATGTGACTGGACTTACTATAAACGTTCAACCCTATCAACCTCTGAAAGACTTTCCAGTGGAATTTATGCATACAATTTAATTACAATTAAACTGACACCAAAAATGACTTGTTTGTGTTACTAAAGATGCAAGCTTCAGTTCCCTCAGAATATTTCCAAATACTGGTGGTTAAAAATGTTGAAGGATTAAGACATACCATCTACAATATTTTGTTCCAATTTATGGAAATAGAATCCACTTGTTACAAGGCATTATTCTGTATGCAGTTACACAGAATAGTTTCATAATTACAAAAACAGATGTAAACTGATGCATGTATACAAAAGCACATGCAAAATCCCAGAAATTAAGGCATTTTCCTACACAAAATGTGTGTATCTGCATTACTCAACAACCTGTACAAATTTAACAATTAATGTATGCATATATGAAATTATTTTACTTCAATGGATTGATACAAAAGTGAAATTGATTTTTATTTGCAAAGTTTAATGTGTTTCCCTTCTTTAGTAGGCAACTGTACATTGTTGGAATAGCTTGATAACAAGAGTATTAACAGCTGACTAGGTTTAAATAAAGGGAGGTGTCATAAACTTCTGCCAAGTTGAGAGTGCCTGAGGGCAAACTGTATTAAACCTGCTACAGCCCATGGTTCTGAGGTGAGTTACCAGCTTCACACATCAGCTATGCGACTCCTATGCAAATCAGGCCTACACCTTTTTGTACCCATCTCAAGATCATCTCATTCATATGATTATAGGTGACTTTCTAAGTGACATGTATTCATTTAAAGCAAAAGGATATCCAATTAATGCGGCAAAGCTTTAGGCCTAGACTGCACATGGCTGGAAACACCACTGTTCATATTATTCTGAGCTAAACCAAGATTGTTTCTTTTTCTACTGCCTGTCAACACATGGAAGGCACAAAAGCTGATGTTGACATCACCTAGGTGTAGTTGTTTACACTCAAAGCAGGGTGCCCTGGAAGCCGACTCTCAATTTCCCCCCATCCCTAGCACATGTGTAACATTGATATGCCTCAAACAGCCCAGCATTTGGTGTGGAATACACCTCCAGTCTGAAACCCTTCACGGCTCCCAAATTTGAAACCAATACTGTAGCAGGGCAGCTATCCAAAGCATGCCTTAACTGCTCAGATCTTCGTGGAGTACTTCTCCAGCTGTGAGAAGATATGAACAGCCAGAACCCACTGAGTGGGTCTCACAACAGCCTTCGCTCTTACAAACTTCACACCCTTCACCAGATACTATCTCTGCCATCAGAAATTTTCCAGTCATGGTTGTAATTTTATGACTAAAATACTCCATAAACCTCACTGAGTGTTTCAGTTACCTCTAGGTTCTAGCCAATCTGTCATGGTCACAATAGCTGGCTAAACTGACACACACATTACTTCCATGACTCTGCCAATGCCTGCCTATATCCCAGCTTTATGCTGTTGTGGCATAAAGACAACTGTCTCATTGATATTTCTGAGGACTAAGAGAAACTTACACAATTTCCTTTGTCAGCACACAAAATTTGGATACCATGTTGAGTTACATGAACTATTCATTGATTGGTATTTAACATGATGATCAACAATTTTGTCACCTGAATGGAGGCCTATTGTACAATTAATGCCATGGAGTACATGTACGAATAGTGAGAATAACCAAGTATGATCACTCAGCTACTGGAATTACAGTTTCATGCCATAGATACTTTCACCTTTTAACTAATATAATACTATAGTTCAATATACAATACAAGAAAATATCACCCCACACAACTCACAGAATATTTCACATGATTTAGAACCAATGGTGCAGAGGTTCCTACCTGAAGCTTCTACAATATTGGAATCAACATGACTCTAGATGCAGTTATTTCTCTTTCCCATTTATGACACATTTATGCTACAATTCCTCATATTTCACTGTCTGTATATCTGACAAGTTTTATTAAACTTTTATATTTTTCAAAATGATTACAATCTGCTTTCCAAGTTTACAACTTTGTAACATTTTAGTTACATATGGTTAAAAAATATATCCCATAACCTACAAAAGAAAACAATGCAGCATACAACCCAGAATGTACAAGAGTGACAACATATCGTTACAAAGTGAAACATTATGACACTAATATTACATAATACTCAAGGGATGTAAGTATAATTCCACACTTATAGACAAGACAAAACAAGAGTTGAAATGGCAAATAGTGACAAAAATTATAATACTTTGTTTAGGAGTATAAAAATAAACAGCTTCCATTACATTTCATTTCTGGTACAATATTACGCATTTCAGACACATTTTTAGTGTGCTATTTGTGATCTGGTGTACTGCATGCCACTGTAGGTGTATACCTTCAACTTGAGTCCAAGTATACATTACTGTCATCAAGCACTGAAGCGAAACATGATTTTATGGGGTAAGATAATACCCCTCTTGGGCCAGTGCACTGTTTGCAGGGAGCAATTTAACCCAACAGATATCTAATTCGACTGGTGTACTAGCCCAAGTACAGTTAGGTATTGGGACATCTGATTTGAGTCATGTGCATGGTCAGCACAGGGATAAAGACAACTATTATACCTGCATGCTAACTTTCCCTTATGTATTGCATCTGGCATCAATGGAGGCTTAGCTTCAGTTCACTCAATGAAGTTTGCGTACACAACCGGCATACTATACTCACTGACATAGCATCTGCATGTCAATTTATATATTCTATGCAATGAACAAAAGGCACATTCCACCGTCTGAAAGTCTTCAGACATAGGAGAATTTCGATGGCAAATGTACAGTAAAGGACGGTGTTGCCAGATACACGAGGACTACTGGTCTGCCAAAACAGGTCGAAGAACGGTGGGGGGACCCTTACTGGACCGAGCGAGCGACCGACGGACAAGCAAACAGCTCATAGCAAGTTTACAACCGTACTTACATTCTCGTAACCCACGATGGAAAGCTTTCCGGTAGTTCAACCAGCCCCATTCTGCTACAATCCATCATGTTTCCGAGGCTGGAACAGCCCAAGGTATCTCCGTTCTCGCCGTATATCTCCTTCACTCCACTAAGGACAACAAAAGCATGGAAGCACAACAACAAGACCGCCATTTTGATTCGGGGCCCGAAAGCCCTCGTCTGTAGCTCCCGTCTTTTCGCGGCGTTTAGTCAAGATCACCGGAGTATAGTTCCTCTGGGATAACTCACAGACATTGCGATAGATGTACTATCCACTTCCCTGTTCGATCTGAATGCTGTAGTGTCCCCAGGTAAGAGCTCATATACTCTTCTCGTCCGACATAGCAATGTTCTGTGTACAACTGCGCTCACCACCCACGTTTTGGCGTGAATACATTCCGCTGCGGAGAAGACCTCGCGCTGATTGGCTGACCTAGTCACGTGCTGCATAAATTAACACCCATGGCTTCAAATGCATAAGCAAAGATCAATCAAACGTTTAATGTGCCGCGCTTGGGGTTTATTCACTAAAATCCACAACCTAAGATGCGTGGCGAAGTAAGCCGCTAAACAGCAATCTTGTTACAACCAAACGGAAGACCACGTAACTTTAATATTAGAATATGTTCGTGTGAAATGAGTTGTACTACATATATACCCAAAATAAGATGTGCAATTAATCGTTGATATACACTTTGGCCTCTACACACATAAACGTATAACGTATATTGACATTCTTTTAAGTTTAAAAAGTTTATTGATTATAACTAAAAGTGAATGATGTAGACGTTATTACCAAACAAACACAGCCTTAACGAAGGGTCGACACATGCTGAGTATATGGCCGTACATATAGACCTATGTTCAGTATATACTGATAATCTTGAGAGGTGTCTACTTTTGTCTAGCGTGTTCATTTGGATGATGACACAGCATCGAGCAGTCTTGCTATGCCTTAAGGTAAGATAATTACTGCTCAAGATTCATAGGAAAAATAATCCATACTAGTGCGTTTGAGTCTTTTACCGATCGAATGTGTGCATGTTGTGAGTTTCTATGCAGCTCACAAAACAGAAAGACTACATTGCGCTATGAATATATTCAGTGGTCAACGTGTATTATATATATATATATATATATATATATATATATATATATATATATATATATATATATATATATATATATATATATGAAGAATTAAGTATACCTGTAGAATTGTCAATAGACGTCCAATATCGAATATTTGCGGTGTAATACGACGAAAAAAACAATATTTGAAGGAAACAGAAAACAATATTCAAGTGTACCATATAACGACACGCTATAAAGCTGATAGAACATCGCGTAGGATTCCTTCACATGTCTGTATGCATACAGATTACACGCAACCAATAAATTATATATATATATATATATATATATATATATATATATATATATATATATATATATATATATATATATATATATATATATATATATATATATATATCTGTACTGAGTGGGAAGTATAAGTGGTTTGCGTCTTTTGTGAAAATAATTAACGAGGTAAGCATCGTGCAATATATGCCCGTGGGACACGCATGCACGTTATATACTTCATGACATAAACATGTTTGTTTAATTTCGAGAAATTCGAGAAAAAAATACATATATAGTTGAGCGAAGTTTAAGTACAGAATGAATGACTTTATCGAATAAGTCATACATTGGTATAGCGTTGACATTTAGATATAAGGTGTCATGGGTTGTTTATGTGTTATATTTGTCAGATTTCCCGCGTGATAAATTTTGTCCAGCGCTCTCGGGAGTAAAACACTCTCTTTCTCTCTATATGTACATACGTTATCCGTAGCAAATAAGCTCATAAAATACTCCTTAATAACAAAAACCGTATAATTTCTTTTCAAGAATATATCCCACATAAACGACACATTTCTTAAAATGTCACCAAGGCGTAAAATTAGTTTTCAAAACAGAATAGGCAATAAAATACAAGAAAGGCGTTTTCCCGGCTTTGCCGTCTAAATTCAGTTCGATGTCGAGCGAACACAGTGGTACGGATCGTTGCTGGGGGAACGACGAAAGCGGGTTGAAAGAATTCGCGTCCTGGCAAGCCCTGTGAGGAAACACTGAGAACATTGCAGCGACAGCAATGCTGATCGTGGTAAAACTCTACAGTCCAGCAGCGCGCGATCAAACTTATGTACAATGGCAACTACACCATTATACGGGCAACATTGACTTCGTCGGATCTGTCTTTATTAACCAAAGCTTTTCACACAGTGACATTTTTGAGAGAAAGCTATCTTTTTAACCTTTCCACCTATCGCGGAGAGACAATTCGAGTGATCCATCACCCTTTATTGATACCACGACACGCCTGTTGTTGTTTTCACGCGCCGGAATATGGGCGGCCAACTGCGTTACCAGTCAACGTATTCTCATCACATTTGCCACTGAAAACTTGCAAATGTGAAAAGATTTAATTTGCATTAATTTATAAACGTATCAACACTATATATATATATATATATATATATATATATATATATATATATATATATATATATTTGCCGTCCATGCCCATGTAGTCGTTAAGCCCTAAAGGGCTGAAGGAAACTAATTTTGGCGAAGTTTTCAAGTGATCAACCGTCATGAGCCAAAAAAAAAAAGTGATCAACCGTCATCAGCAAAATAAAAAAAAAAAAATTAATCAACTTGCCTCTATGTGTGTTTTCATTATTTTTTCTTTTGTTACTAGGAGCATTTTTCAAAATTTCTTGACATATATATACTCCAGAAGGTGCTTTCATTTATATGTACTTAAAAATGTATAA
This sequence comes from Liolophura sinensis, assembly GCF_032854445.1. Taxonomy (NCBI): domain Eukaryota; kingdom Metazoa; phylum Mollusca; class Polyplacophora; order Chitonida; family Chitonidae; genus Liolophura; species Liolophura sinensis. The sequence goes on along the minus strand of NC_088301.1, from coordinate 57,555,408 downwards.
GCACCGGGAATAATATAATGTATACACAGATTTTAATAATACACGCATAGTTGTTGGTATATATGTAGGTATCTATCTATATATGTGATACGTGTACATGATGTGCTTTATCTCCATGCCTTCTGTTCAGGAGTATACTAATTTCCCATGATTAAACCTTATGCTTTTCCATCAAGTCACCAGCCAGATTATAGACAGCGCCAAATTTTACCTGTAGCGAATTACGTAATCTTGTCCAATCGGTCTGAGTGCACCTGTAGACGGAAATCCATGTTTTTGGAGGGGTGTTTTAGATAATCCAATATCAGCTATGGATAAAGAATAAGTGTGATAATTTTGCGCGCAGTCAAACAGCATGCATGGATAATTCCCGGGTGGGCAATATGTGTGCATTTGTTTTGTTCCACTTTTGATATACAGATTCACCAAAACAGCAGGTTTCTTTACAAATTTTGTCATTGAGATATGAATATAACTGTAAGGCTCTTAAACGTCCCACATGCCTTTGCATTATATACATGGTCATATAGAGATGCATGGTTGGAGATTATAAAATATGGAGTAAGTAGACAACAGTTAAAGCGCAAATTTCATGTGAAAATAGTTTAAATGAATACTGAAATGCTAATGAATTCCATAAATCAACTGATATCATTTATAGATGCTATATATCCAACCTTCGAGCAAAATGAAACACACAGCATATATATATATATATATATATATATATATATATATATATATATATATATATATATATATATATATATATATATATATATATTCAACCTTCGAGCAAATTCATATGTGTATATATATATATATATATATATATATATATATATATATATATATATATATATATATATATATATATATATATATATATATATATTAAAGATAAAGTGATATTTCACACTTATGATATTTAACGTTTTAAAAGAAATTCCGTTATTACATTTTCATGGGCCTGTATATACATATATCGTAGACATCTTATATTTCATATGATTTATACAAACCTTACGGTGTAAAAAGTGAAATAATGCTGTGTATGCATATATTATGATAGTGAAATTTGAATATCATTGATGTTCTTGTAACACATACATGTTGTTCGTTAAGCAACAGTCAATACATAAATAAATAAATGCACGGACATTGTTTAAGTATATAACAAACGTTATGAACCAGACTAACGCATATACAGAGTTACATTTCCATGGACTATATTTTGATGCACAGTAATTACGCATATAGATTATACTGACTGGTTCTTACACGTATAGATGGTTGACTTTGTGCTTAGGCACGTCGACTGTCATTTCCGAGAGTGGCTGGCCATAACAGGCCAAATGAAAGATAAACAAAGAAGCAGTAGCTCGCTTACATTGCAGAGCAGTAAGTGGCCTTATTGTCAAAACATGCGACATTTATTATTGTTAGTAGAGCGGGTAGTATATGCGTGTGTTGTCATTTACACACGGGCTTGTCAGCTAACAATGTAAAACTGTATAAGCAAGCCGGCCTGTCAATTCATACACATTGCATGCGTCGTTATGCACAGGGTTTTACCACAGAGTATTAATTCTTTCGGTTGAACAGTCGAAAATAGACATCGCTTCCTTCTAACTGAGGTCTAATGGGACTTTGGGGGCAGTCGGGCAGAAGGTAACTGATAAAATAGCGTCTATACATTCATTAAAATGTCGCCTCCATACACAGCCCTGACACAGGTGTGTCTGTATCTACATATATACCTGCATGTTAAACAAACTTTTTGCGTCCAATATGCCTCTTTCTATATATTGTGACATTTGCATCATCCCGATAATATACAGGTGTATAGTATTACTTAAACTCCTGTCACAGAAATAATCCCGGCGGTAATACACTGGTGTATAGTCAAATGTATTCTCTACTGTAACATGGAAACTTCCCACCGTAATACACAGGTGTGTGGTACAATATAATATCTCCTGTAACAGGCACTCCCCGCGGCAATACACAGGTGTGTGGTACAATATAATCTCTTCTGTAACAGACACTTCTCGTGGTAATATACAGGTGTGTAGTCCAATACAATCTCTTCTGTAACGGAGACACCTCCCGTGGTAATATACAGGTGCGCATAGTCCAATATAATCTCTACTGTAAAAGAGACACTTCCCGCGGTAATACACAGGTGTGTAGTGCAGTTTAATCTGTACTGTAACAGAGACACTCCAAGCAGTAATACACAGGTGTGTTGTCAAATGTAATATGTACTGTAACAGAGACAGTCCCCGCAGTAAAACACAGGTGCGTATAGTCCAATATAATCTCTGCTGTAACAGAGACACTCTCCGCTGTAAAACATAAGTCCAATATAATCTCTACTGTAACAGAAATGTGTCTTGGCAACAAAAATGTACAGTTTTATTTAATCTCTCATGTAACAAGGATTCTCCTCTGTAAGATATATGGGTGTATAGTTTCTGCTATGACAGATAAGCTTCTCGATATAACAAAAATGTATTGCCTCTTGTGATCCCCCCTATAACAGAGGTGCTTCTCGCGGCAATACACACGTGCATTGTCTGATATAAACTCCCATGAAACAGACATGCTTCTCGGTAATAAAACTGTGTGATCTTTTTGCGACAAGATGTATATAGTCTTATAAAAATTCACAGAGATGCTCCTCGCAAACAAAAGTGAACGGTCTTGTAAAATATCAAATGTATCCACTTTTCGTAACAAAACTGTATATAGTCTCTTATAATCACTGCTACAACAGTGATAATCCTATCAGTAATACACAGGTGTATATTCTTTTATAATCTCTTCTATAACAGGGATGTTTTCCGCAGTAAAGCACAGATGTACAGTCGTTTATAATCTCTCCTGTAACAGACATAACCCTAGCGTAGCGTAATGACCCAGGAGCCTCTCACCAATGCGGTCGCTGTGAGTTCCAGTCTTGCTTATGCTGACTTCCTCTCCGGCTGTACGTGGGAAGGTCTGCCAGCAACCTGGGGATCGTCGTGGGTTTGCCCCGGGCGTTGCAAAAGGTTCTTTTTATTATCTCTCCTGTAACATATAGATACACAGGTGTATTGTCGGATGTAATCTCTCCTGTAACAGAGATAATCCTCCCGGTGATATTCGGATGTAAAGTCTTTATCTCGCCTGTAACAGACGTGCTTCTCTAGAACTTGTTATTATAAGTGTAATTAAATATATAATCTACAATTTTGTAATAGATAGTTCATAATATGTAAACTACGTGTGCACATCCTTAATATTTTTCTCGAGTACAAAACTATATAATATTATCTCCAATGTCGCTTCACTTAAATGTGCCATTGTTGTGTACTTGAAGAGAAATATGTTTATTTATTTATCTATTTGATTGGTGTTCCATGCCGTATACACAAGAATATTTCATTTATACGACTGCTATCAGCATTATGGTGTGAGGAAACCGAGCTGAGCCCAGGGGTAACCCACGACTATCTGCAGGTTGCTGGAAATGTCTTTCCGCTTACTACCGGAGACGCAGCCAGCATGAACTGGACTTGAACTTAGAAGATAAATATAGTTAGCCAGTATATGTACATTGTGTATTGATATAGCTCAACATATCTGTGCGTGGTTCATGCCCATAATGACTTACTACGATTTCACATAATCGCTATACGACAGATAAAAACTTTTTTTTTTTTGGCTTTTAAACCAGTGCATGGATGCTGAATAAAAAACGGTCGTCCTCGTTCACTTTACTGAATACGTCCGTGTTACACACAGGTAAAATAAGATCTCACGCATACACTTGAAAAGATAATGTGCTAATTTGACTATAAAGTTTGTTGCTTGAGTAATGCCAGAATTATGCTGTTATGATGGCATAGTACTTTGTAATATTCAACATCATATCTTGTTATGTTGAATTAATATATGTGTGCTAGATTTTTATTTAACAAAATAATCTGTTGCAGTAACAGAATACATTTTAAGATCACATATACAAAAGACATTATTTTTTTAACATATACTAACCACATGATACGACATAGCGCTGGGAAATAAACAACTTGCTTGGCTGATGAGCGTGTGCTAGGAAACATACAACTTGCTTGGTTGACGAGAGTGTGCCAGGAAACAAACAAGTTGATTGGGTGATGGGAGTGTGCTAGGAAACAAACAACTTGCTTGGTTGATGAGAGTGTGATATAAACAAACGGTGTGTGAGATTGATGAGAGTGTTCTATAGGAAACAAACGACGTGCGTGATTGGTGAGAGTTTGCTAGGAAACAATCGGTGGAAAAAGATACCGTATGTGTACATAGAATCAGCTGGATTAAATTAGACGAAGATTCATGTACAATGTTAATCTGTTATCAGGTTCGTTCACATTGGATGATGGTGTTGTTGGCATTACATCTGAAAGTTCGAGTGTAAAGTACATGTCTGGATATGTAAATCAAATATTGCGCGCGGGCGCCAAACTTAATAATATCATTCAACTAAACAGCTGAAAAGAGTGCTATATACATACAGAAGGATCTAGTTTGTTTTATATAAAAAAAGATCCCATGCCACGTATAGATGTCATGTCCCACAGATAACAAATATATTTCGTTCACTTAAAATTAATATGCAAATTTTAGCAAAACCTCTGTCGCTTGTGTGATGCTAGATTGTATTCTGGTAAGGTAATCTCAGGTAGGCCGGGCTTTTGCCGCAGTAGCACAGTGATCAGTCAGGTGTCGGTCGTCTCTGTAAATCACAAACTCCATTGAGGTCTCGTGAAAAAAAGGGATTCCAGACTATCCGAGCAGTCTCTCAGGTCAGAAAAAGAGGCAGAAAGAGATCTGAGCGGCGATGGTGTGATTATTGAGATGGACACCCCATGTGAATTCGTGTGTGTTGCATTACATGAAGGCACCTCCCAACAAACGCTCACGAATTCATGTAGCACACCCATTGAATGCATTAATTATTATGCTATATGAGGAGCACTATGCTATACCCTTCATGTAATAACATTACACTTTACGGGTGTGAAAGTGCTAACCACATAGTGTAATAATTATTTTACTGCAGCATTTTATGGGCCTACAAAATCCATTGCTACGATCACTTCACCGTGCCGTCGAGCTTTAGGACAATTTGACAACGCAACATTTGAATACGTAACAGGGGACGATTCCACAAAGTTATTTCTGAATTTAGTCAAAATTTAAAACGTCTTCAAAATGCGTAGATTTTGGCAGTGGAAGTTGAGATTTGGATACATTTTGCTTAAGATAACATTGATCAAGTGGACACAATATTAATTTACAAAACCGAGTAATAAGCTTTAAAATCGTATTTCAAATTTGGCTTGTCAGAAATGGATTTGTGGAATCGGCCCAGGACCATTGCGTTTTATAAATAAAATTTTGTGGTGTCGTCTTATTGCTCAAGGACAACTTTTGTTAGCACATCGTGATGGCGTGTTTTAAAACTGCGTCAAGGTCAACATTTTAAAATAAAAGACAACACTTTAGACCAAATGTACATATGTTATATCAAAAGAGTGTCCCACCCGGAGAAATTTCAACAGAAAAGTTTATAATCGAAATATGGCAGTTTAAAGGAAACAAAATATTTCACATCGAGAAAATCGTAAGTGCCGTCACATTACCACACTATGAATTTTAAGCAATCAAGTAGGGTTTTTTATAATTCTACCTTTTACCTGATTGTCTCATTGGCTAGCAGAATGATTTGATGCACAAAGCGACATTGCTTTTCTGGTTCCGGTTTCATGGTATCCGTTGCGCGGCCCCCTAAATATTCCAGATTAATAGTTAAATTATAGAGTTATCAATTACGTCAGAAAGATAAGGCTGTGGCCGTTAATGTCTGGTTTCCCTTTAGTTCGAAATAACTATAAGGTTGAATGTCAGAATGTCGATTTGGTGGTTGGAGCATGCAAAACAACTTTTTAACTTTTAACGTAGCAAATAGGTTAACGGTTTGTTCATTCCAACAGAGAAAATGGGCTATTACTTTTAGCTATGTTGATTTACATTGAAAATAATTAGCATAAAGTTATTAAATACACTCCTTGATGTAAAAGTCGCCACGTTGCGTTTGCCTTGCGATCCAAATATTTTTAAAAGGATATAGTAGTTTATCTGTATATAATAGTGGGTTTCCTCCTCTGTAAGTACACAATATATAGACTGAGTAATGGCCGAAGTGGACTTCCATAATATACCTACAATGTATAGAGATCTTTACTTCATCGTAAATTTCAGGATGCTTATGCTAAAAGAAGTATTTTGACATTGTGTTTATATTATACGGGATGATAGCGCAATATTCGCGAAGAAAAGGACAGGCGTTCCATACTAGGCCTATATGTAGAGTCGTTTCTTTCTTTTTATCGCAGGACTGCGTATCTACAATATGCTACACGTGCTTCCAACAAAAGATTCGTTTGTTGCAGCCTTGGTTCCACTCTCACGGGGAAGACAGCGTTAACTGGCATCGCGCGTGGCAACCGTGGCGTGTCTGAGATTAGCCTCAAAAAACTAGTGTCGTTCATCGGCGTCGAACTCCGAACAGAGATATTTTCTTGTAATCCATTAGCGATGATGACTGCCCTGGAGCTACAAAAACACAAAAACATGGGCAGTTTTCAGAAAACTTTATTTGGCGTGTCTTAAAAAATAAATCATTGGACCAAAACTTCACGTGTTTGCGATATTTCAGTTTCTGCCACGTGCCTGCCTGTTGTTTGTATGTGCATCAGCCCCTGGCTTCAGACCACGCCCTCTGGCACCTTGTGACCATTGTCTTTGATGAGTTACAAACTATGAGCTCACACACATCACACGTGTTCCGCAAATGGTATCGCTCTGCAGTCTGCGCCGTGTTTATCATCAACCCTTGTATCAGCCCGTATGGTTCCGGTCTCCCTCCGAAAGCGCACGTGGCCTGATGGAGACGATAACGAAATATGTGAAGTTTACCACGCCGTCGCCTTTAACTTCTCGGGATATACGAACATTGCCGGGCTTTATGCAAAACGCATGCATTATGTATAGAAACGACACAGTATATCGGAATTTCTGTATTGTCTGTGTATATAAAACGTGTATATAGACAATATATGCGTTGTGTTTCTTTTCTGTATATGGTGGACACTATAAAATGCCTTAGCCTAGTGTTAGGTTTCTGTCACTATATCATATGGAGATAGTTTAAGAAGGAAAAAGGGTGTTATTTAGCAGTATTCTGGTTTTTTAATGACAAGGGCATGGGATTATGTTAAGGCCCGAAATACAACAGCGACGAATTCATTATTGCAAATACCGAAGAGCGCTCTTGGACATTTGTCAGTGCGAACTAACAATAACTGAGGAATGTACCGATATAAGTCATTCAGTGACATGGAATTATAATCTCTGTATATTATTTAGTAAACGAGTTGGTTCCACTGGTTTCGCATCTGGACAGTGATTTAATACCTGAGGATGATTGAAAATGCAGTCAGTCTACCTGTTATCATAATATATGCATGTCGCATGCCAACCTTTGCTTTGACAGTTGTGCGCTTGATAGCTGTTCCAAAACATCGACCAGGTATATGCATTACAACATACCACTTGATATCTGCACTATAAGTATACCGCCACATTAAAGGTTCCTGGTTACTTTTCTTATCTCTATTACTGTGTAATCCTTGATCAGATAGGTCGTGTATTCTAATCCACCGCACACACCATAATTGGACACCTTTTAACAGGAGGTTTGTCAGGTATGACTTGGTCGCGTGATGCGCCTGGTCGGTTATCTAATTCCCTAAACCTTGCAGGTTGTCGGGTTGTGAACTATTTCTGATGAAAGAGTAAGCCACCTATCGATCAAAAATAGCTAAATAAAAAGTAAATAAATAAAATGTATGTTGTCTTCATTACATGAACATCATTAACAACATTGTATCTGTGTTGCTTTAAGACAAACTATATACCGGTGTGTAAGACAAATTATATACCGATGCGTTTATTATTGAGTTTAAAAAAGGTATTATTGTTGGTGCTTGTTAAGTGAGATCTGGCCAGACTTTGGGGAATAAAATATTTACTGCAAAGATATCAATGAAACTTGTTTGTCAGAAAACTTTTATACGCTTGAAAAGTCACGTACACGTATATAAACATGTAGACGCAAACATGACAATGATCTGTCAGCTGTACAAACATACAGTATATCCAATTGTGATGTTAATATGTTTTTTTTTTTTATCTCCTAGCTGCACAGTAAATGTAATCATTATATATACTATGCTGGATCCGATGTTGAGGAAATAAAGGGGCTGCGAAGATGGTCACAGATTATAACACTTACACACAGTATTGGCCTTGATTATAATATCCTTTGTATCATTATTATGTGGTGTGTTAATGGATGTCCAAATATATTATCTGGGAGAGCTGAGTGTCCTGATGGTTTGGGCTGTGTATAGAGAGTGTGATGATACGATGTAATGAGGGCCTGCGATGGATTATAATGACTTGATTGCTGGCTGATGTCTAGGTGTTAATTAGGCTCATCCCTCTGCGAATGACTGACACAAATTACACCGAGCAAGTAACTGGTTACAGCACAGTACTAAATTATACCACTTGCTTGTTGTGGACCTGGTACTGTAGCTTATAAGCAGGGAAAACGATGTGCACATCAGGGGAGGAGGAATCACTTTTTTAATGGTGTCGCTGTCTATCTAATATTTATTGATTGTATCGTTGCCTATGCACCAGTTATTGATTGTATCGTTGCCTATGCACCAGTTATTGATTGTGCCATTGTCTATGCAAGAGTCATTCATTGCATCCTTGTCTATCCACCAGTTATTGATGGTGTCCTTGTCTATCTACCAGTTATTGATTGCATCGCTGTCTATCCACTAGTTTTTAATTGCGTCATTACCCATCAGTTATTGATTGTATCGTTGTCTGTCCATCAGTTTTTGATGTTGTCGCTGTTTATCTGCCAGTTATTGATTGTTTCGTTGCCTATGTTCCAGTTATTGATTGTATCGTTGTCTATCCACAAGTAATTGATTGTATCGTTGCCTGTGCACCAGTTATTGGTTGTATCGTTGTCTATCCACCAGTTATTGATTGTTTCGTTGCTTATGCACCAGTTATTGATTGTATCGTTGTCTGTGCAGGAGTTATTGATTGCATCGTAGTCTAGCCACCAGTTATTGATTTTGTCTATCCTCTAGTTTTTTATTGCATCATTGCCTAACCATCAGTTACCATCAGCCTGTGCACCAGTTATTGGTTGTATCGTTGTCTATCCACCAGTTATTGATTGTTTCGTTGCTTATGCACCAGTTATTGATTGTATCGTTGTCTGTGCAGGAGTTATTGATCATATCGTTGTCTATCCACCAGTTATTGATGGTGTCGTTGTCTGTCTGCCGGTTATTGATCGTTGCATCGTTGTCTATCCACTAGTTTTTTTTATTGCATTGCTGCCTGTCCACCAGGTATTGGTTGTACCATTGCCTACGCATCAGTTATTGTTTGCGAGTGAGTGCGAGTGAGTGCTTGGGGTTTAACATGTTATTGATTGTTTCGTTGCCTATCCACCAGTAATTGATTGCACATTGCGTATTGATTGTGTCGTTGTCCATCCATCAGTTATTGATTGTATCGTTGTCAACACCATGTAGTTCTTGAATCTATTGTTGCCTGCCTACCAAGTAATAATATTGTTGGTTACCTATCATTTATCTATTAGATCCTTATCTGTTCTAGATATTTGTTCTATCGATTCCCCCCACAAATAGCTATTGAAGCATTGCCTACTTACGAGAGAAATTATATCGTGGTACATTAATTATTGGTTGTATGTATTTCTTCTATCGCCTCTCCCCCACACCCCCGCCCCTACAAACAACCATTGATTGTATCATTGCCTATTTACCAGTTAATCATTATATCGTGATATATCATCTAATGGTTGTATCATGCATTTGGTCGATTTTTGCTACTGTTGTCTACCTACTATTCCAGGCCTCAAAACAACCGTCAACCAAAATGGCCTCTCCATGATTGAATGTTTGTCTACCAACTAGCCTATGGTTTGCACGATTGTCTATCATCCAAATATTGACTCTATCGGAGCTTACCCACCACCAAACCATAGAAATCGTACTCCTACCACCAATCAAGGGTTGCGCAGTATTCTTCCACTCGTCGTCTGGGTTGAACGCCCGTCGCCGATTCAATGATTCTTACATAATCTACATACTAAAGTCACTGAATTGTAATGCATCCTCCAGTCAGTGTTGAACCACAGTTCTTCCAAACGGCCTTTAAATTTAATCGGTGACAGACAAATGATTTATACGCATTTCACCTACAGACTAATCATTTAGCCCCAGTTCACCTACACACGTATGATTCAGACGCAATAAACCTGTAGAACAATGATTTCGGCGTAGTACACCTACAGACCAATAATTCAGACGTTGTCTTCCTACAGACCAACGGTTCAGCCGAAGTACACCTACAGACTAATGATTCAGATGTAATCCTCTTACGGACCAATGATTTAGCCGAAGTCCACTTACAGACCAATGGTTTAGCCGTAGTTCACCTACAAATAATTGTGCAGCAGTAGTCCAGCTACAGACCAATGATTTTGACGTTGTCCATCCACAAATCATGTTCTATATGTTTTTCAAATTATTTTGCTTTCAGTGTTTTGCTCTTCACGTGGGTATTAAGTTTAGATTGCCTGCTCAATATCTCACGTTGGCGTGAGATTTTTCACACCGAATGAAGGTGGTTGGCATTAGATTTATTTTGAATTCACCCATATACGCTATAACATAGCTAAGAATGGCTTCCAGACCGGTTTTATAATTTGGAAATCTTGCCCGTATAATTGGACTCCATCAACAAGCATTTAACTTGTAAGGTCATAACAAGACATTAAATGGGATTTGTTATTGTCCATCCTTACATACAACTCCAGCAATGTTACTTGTCGATTACGGAAACAAGAATTAGTGATATCAATACAGCGGATAATATTGCTATACGGTGGAATACATGGCGAGGCCTCACCTTTAGACACATAGACTAGTAGTTCAGATCTGATGTGTCAAGCGCAATCCAATAAAGATACCACAGTTATTTTGCACAAAAACACTGATTAGAAGTGCGTCCCCCGACTGACTTCGTTCTACAACTTTATTTAAACTATGCGTATATATAATCATGGTCTCAAGAATGAAACTGGTGGGATTTCTGGTAAATCATAATTCTTTTTGAACGGTAAATGAAATGAACGGTTAATTACAGGGCTGTAATCACTACATTTACTTTTTTTTTTGATGTAGAAACCTATAAGAACTTTTGGAGAAGGCCTTTTGTTGGTATTTTATTCTCTAAGATTCACGATGTTTGTCAGATAAATAGCTACAATTTATCGATCCTAATTATACCATAAGAAAAGATAACATGAAAAAGGATAAAATTATATGCTCGCTCGCCGTATAGAAATACATGCCTGAATAAAGAGTATACTGTTTTTCGTCACCAGTTTAGCTGAACGTATTATTGCGTTTGTAACTTTTTTGAAGCGGCTTAAGTTGCTATGATTGATTTGCAGGTTCATACTTGGCTCATCTTAATTGCTCTGTGATATGCGTCCCCAACTCTAATTAGAGGTACGAAGTGACCTTCAAACCTCGCTGTACTTTCAATGGTGTGTAATTGAGGCAATATATATAGAAGCACTCAGGATTAAGCCTAAAATGTCCTAGCTTTAATAGTACCGAATAAGGAAGATTTTTTTTCCAATTTTTTAGAAAACCGATGAGTTTCCACGAGTTGGGTAAAAAGCTGTTTGAAATGGCATTTATGGACGGGGTTATAGGTTTGCCGTGCACGTCTTATGTCTGATAACTGTCCGCCGATTATCACCCTACACTGAAATCTCCGCCAACAATAGGCCAACTAAGGCAATGCCTCTCGCAACTTAAGTTGTATTTACAAAGTATTGTAAATCTAGTCCTAACTATAATTGCACACATCGGATTGATAGCTTTTACGGTAATTATGACACAAAACGGGAGATTTCTTCTGGAGAGGCTTAGGAATTGCATTGGGAATGTAATATTATCGGATATTAGCACAGAACAAAAAAACTAAATAAAACGCATCATCTCGAAAAGAGCAATTAACTAGGGAAACTGCTGCCATAAACTGGAGCAATCCGTCAGTGCGGGCGTTTGAACCCTGGTCGCCTTTCCAAGTGTTCCACTGGCTGCTTTCCCGAGATGGTCTGTCGGTCGACCTGCCGGAAAGCCCTGCCGATAATTCCCTACTTGCCGGCCGCTAAATATTCCGGCAATTAGTGACTGCTCATTACGATTTCCATAAAGAATAAGACAATCAAGAGAAAATATACAAACGGTTCTAATTGACGTCGCCGGGTCCAACCAGAGTGGAGGCGAAAATTAACAGCGGTCTCCTGCTTTTTGTCTGTGTTGGATACAACCATTGAGGGACGGTAGAACTGTTGCGGAGCAATTTTACCCAATCTAATATAAAACCATGCTTGTTATTCGCTGGAACCATACGTTAAGAGTTTGACGAGGCTCCATGTAAAAAAGAAATACTCTGCAATAATAAACAAACATAAAAGACTCGTATTTGCACAAAGCAAGTCCCATCTGTACCTGGGTAATTCAGTAGCTATCGAAAAGTTGACTTTGTCAACAGAATTGGTGGGACGAATAACGCGACCGAACGCAGAGACGATGCGCTTTCAGGGAAAGTCCATGCCCCGTTTGGAGCTTGGGTGTATCTACATTCATGGACGTGGCCACTGGGTCAATACAGTTCCTGAAGCAATAAATATGATAATTGGACAGACAGACCGCACATCCCCAGACGACTTACCTACATTATTCATCAGAGCTCTTAGCAACTCTCCTGAGAACCTTTAACTAGATTTTCAAATTATCTCTGTTTATTCGCTCGCTCACACGGGAGTCCCTCGAGACGACATCCTGCGGGTTGTTCATTTCACCCCAAACTCCCAGATACTTACCTGCACCAATTGTGCAATATGACCAAACCACGCGTGTGCCAAATAAAAACATACAATAATGATACCAAATGATAAAATAAGTGGATACGACCAGCACTTGATCGTGTTGCTATTGCACGCTTCTACGCCATGTGTATTATGGACAAATCCCATATTATCCAGGATCGATATTCGGCCGTACCTCGGAGAGAACCGACTACCCGAGTGTTTGCCCCAGCCTGCCTAACAGACATGTCCTTAAACACAGCAGCTCAGTCCTCACTAATCAAGACAGTTATATATAGCCGGGAGATGTATAAAGCTCATTGCCTCGAAATGTGATCAAGTATAAAGGTCTTAAGGCTTGGAGAATATATTGAATCCAGATTGTCTTTGCACGGCTTGTTCCAAGAGTTTCATATATGCATGTGGTTAAAGTAGCTTCACATGTTGGATGCTCCTAGGAATTGGTAACATGTCCTTTACTAATTGTGTTCAGATGCAAAAAAAAAATATATTCTGACATTTACTTTAACATGTATGCCTTTATAAGTATGCAACAGCTGTCGAGAGAATATCGTTATATGGAGCCGTCATAAAAAGATGAAAGTTCGAGCGACAAAGCATCCTAAATGCTCACATTTAGTTGTCATTTCTGTCCCAAAATTGTAGCCGAAGTTTCAAGATTCTTGCTGTGTTGTACTGAAGACAATATCTACTGCGGCACATGGATTGTTCGCTCGTTTACATTTACTAATGTAAGTTTTATAGAGGTGGAAATTTCAACACCTAAACCAATTGAAACTTTGATCTAAATGGACAGTATATAACACAGTAGACGTATCCCATATCTCGATGTCAAAACTTGCACTGTAAAATCCAACGCTCAGGAGCTGATGTGGTCTCGGATTATTTTTTCTTGGAATAGTCCATAAGCATCCCTCGGAAACAGCAAGACCATACTAACAAAGTGCATATCACTTTAGTTAGTATCAGCTATATTCGTAAATAGAGCGCTAGATCCCGTTGTATACAGCTCATATTCTAAATTATTCACATACAATCCAAACTATTTCGTACCACCAAAAGAAAGACTTAATTGCCTAAATTAAATGTTTAAATATTAGTTGTCTGTCATTAGGAAATACTAATGTGGAAATACTAATGACAGTGTTTTAGAAGACGTGTGCAGTCCACAATTTCGGGCTCAGGTATAAGACTGAGAGTGTTTCCTTCGGAAAACCGTATACTGTGACACAGATTTCAGAGTCCGGGTTTCAGTGAGGAAAGCAGGGATTGAGGCGAGTCCTGAGGGTACTTTGGTTCGCCTCGTAATCTTGTGTAAAGCGATACAAGCAGACCATTTCTCTCATTGCGAAATAGCAGTTTTACAGACACTCCAGGCTTGTGTAAACGATGACAAATAGCATCTGATCCATTAGGCGAAACCAATCGATCAATAAAGGAGAGGTCAGGATCTCAGCGGTACTGCTTCAGGCGAAGGCTGTCAGTAAAACACTTCTTGGTCACTCGACCTTCGCCGCCAGTCGATTACAGTGGTCCGCTATAACAATTCCAGCCACAGTTCTCGCATTTTATCCAGTCTACCCTCATATGACCAGCATCGACCTTCCAGACTGCTTCCACACGTCGTGCTAGATTCAAAACAGAGTGGAAGAAAATATGCGCATACACATATAAATAAAATCAAACAAAATTGTATTTTTAACACCAAAGCAATACGCTTCCCAAGATTCCCAAGATCAAAGTATTGTATTACAGACCGACAATAGACAAATAACACTGTTCTCCAAAAGTTATTAAAACAACACATTTTTGTATATAACATGTACAGGCTCTTCAAATCCAAATGAAGTTTCCAAAGTCTTCGTATATTTTAAGTCTGTACGAACATTATGAAGGGCTATAGGACAACCAGGGAACTAGTTAAGCATATAATGTATAAACTTTCCTGCAATCATCTCACTCTGTTCTGAAGTTTGTGGTGAAAGAGTAGAGGATGTTTCATTCTCACTATAGCGCCACAACTCCAACTCTTACTCTGTAACTAGCCTAACCCCAAAAAAGAGAAGCATGCTTAAAAGATTCAGACATCAACGGGGCTTTGGACGAGATCCAAACATTCGACAAATTAACACGTCATTTAATTGAGCAAGGCAAACTGCGAACGAGATAAACCCATGATCTCAATGGTGTTTGAATCTCGCACTGTCGACCAATTCTCTACAGAATGTATCTTTTTAAGTTGAGGTTAGTTTAGGGCTAGAAACTTTTGGGTGAATGAGTTATGGATTCTGGCAAGAAGGCAACATGTGGAGGCAATGATCTTTGAATCTCGTTTCAAAACCATGTCAAAATCTCATCAAAATATCGCTTATTTATGAGGCTAAGGTTCGGTTTGGGTTGAACTAACATTAGAATTAGGTATTCAGTGGAAAAGGCAAGAACCTAACGATCCTTATTTATAGTTAGTGATTAAGGTTGTTTAACTATATGAAAGAGGAGGATGATGCCAGATTCGACACTCTACTGATGACACCAGATTTAGTCAAAGTTCGGTGAGAGATTCAGGCACGAGGATCCAAGTCGGACTCGACACTCTATCGAGGACAAGAGGTTTAGTCGAGGTTTGGTGGGATTTAGCCCGACAAGAGGATACAAGCGCACTCGAAAGTTTATGTACGACATTTTGTGCATGCGATACGATTTCTGGGACAATACATCTGCATGGTCTCTATATTCCGTTCTTACCTCTGTCTGCCTGTAGGTCGATTTCTTATCTCATATTTCTGCCCATGTAACCAATCTCTTTATTCTTATCGAACAGTGCTTTTTGTCTTTCTTCTTTACAACTGCTCATAGCAGCTGTTTTGCAGCGGCTTTAAATTTGTTCTTCAGAGCCCAGTTTTTCAAAAGCGCATTAGTATTTAAGACCGGCATTAACTTTAGTTCAGCCTAAAGTTCATTGGTTTTGTATTAAGGCAAGACTGGTTTTAAGGTTTAAGCCTGGGCTAACTTTTATTATACTTTTGAACAAGCAGACCCAGAATTACCTAGATAGGCGTTGTCGTCACAGTATTCTGTTTAGATTTCTGACGGTGCAATCATCCGTTTAAATCCTGTTTGCACAATCATCTATTTCGGTTCTGTCTGCGCAATCATCTGTTTAGATCTTGTCTGTACAATCATCTGTTTAGATTCTGTCTGCACAATCATTTGTTTTGATCCCGTCTGCACAATTATCTACTTAAGTTGTGTCTGCACAATCATCTGTTCAGGTCCTGTCTGCACAATCATCTGTTTAGATTCTGTCTGCACAATCATCTGTTTAAGTTATGTCAGCACAATCATCTGTTCAGATTCTGTCTGCACAGCCATCTGTTTAGGTTCTGTCTGCACAATCGTCTGTTTAGATCTTGTCTGCACAATCATTTGTTTAGGTTCTGTCTGCACAGTCATCTGTTTAAGTTATGTCAGCACATATCATCTGTTCAGATTCTGTCTGCACAGCCATCTGTTTAGGTTCTGTCTGCACAATCATCTGTTTAGGTTCTGCCTGCACAATCATCTGTTTAGGTTCTGTCTGCACAATCATCTGTTTAGGTTCTGTCTGCACTATAATCTGTATACTTTCTGTCGGCAGAATCATTTGTATAGGTTCTCTCTGCACAGTCATCTTTTTAGATTCTGTGCGCAGTCATCTGTTTAGGTTCTGTTTGCACAATCATATGTTTATGTTCTGTGTGAGCAATCAAATGTCGAGGTTCTGTCTGCATTATCACATGTTTAGGTTCTGTGTCCACAGTCATATGTTTAGGCTATGGGTGCACAATAATCTGTTCAGGTTCTGTCTTCACAATAACATGTTTAGATTCTTGGTGCATAATCATCTGCTTATGTTCTATCTGCACAATCACCTGTTTAGGTTCTGTCTGCACAATCGTATCTTTACGTTCTATCTGCACAGGTGTCTTTTTAGGTTCTCTCTCTGCACAATCCCCACAATATGGCTAAAATATTGCCGACGTGGCGTTATGCTATAATAATCCGTTCTGTCTGCACAACCATCTGTTTGTGTTCTGTCTGCATAACCATCTTTTTATGTTCTGTCTGTACAACCATCTGTTTGTGTTCTGTCTGCACAATCATCTGTTTGTGTTCTCTCTGCACAACCATCTGTTTATGTTCTGTCTGCACAACCATCTGTTTATGTTCTGTTTATGTTCTGTCTGCACAACCATCTGTTTAGGTTCTGTTTATGTTCTGTCTGCACAACCATCTGTTTATGCTCTGTCTGCACAATAATCTGTTTAGGTCCTGTCTGCACAATAATCTGTTTAGGTTGTCTGCTCAATTTTGCCTGCTAAATCATCTGCATTTCGTTTTGTATATACATTCAGCCTAGTTCTGTCTGCTCATCTCTATCCATACAGTAAATGGTTAAATTCTGCACACCATGTATTGCTGTCGCATTCGTCGTGTGAATTCTGCACACCATGTACTGCTGTCGCATTTGTTGTATGATTTCTGCACATATACGCTCTACGTTCTGTCGATTTGCACCTAAATTTTTCAGTACTCTGAGATTTTGTTCTTTCAACTGATGCACTTGCATTATATGCATTACAGCCACTGAGTGGTTAATTTGGCATATACATTGTTCTTTCAACTCATGCACTTACATGATATACACTACAGTCACTGACTGGCTAATTGAATGTATGCCTTGTTCTTTCAACTCATGCACTTACATGATATGCACTACTGTCACTAACTGGCTAATTGAGTATTTACCTTGTTCTTTCAACTCATGCACTTACATGATATACACTACAGTCACTGACTGGCTAATTGAATGTATGCCTTGTTCTTTCAACTCAGGCACTTACATGATATACACTACAGTCACTGACTGGCTAATTGAATGTATGCCTTGTTCTTTCAACTCAGGCACTTACATGATATACACTACAGTCACTGACTGGCTAATTGAATGTATGCCTTGTTCTTTCAACTCATGCACTTACGTGATATACACTACAGTCACTGACTGGTTAATTGAGTATATGCCTTGTTCTTTCAACTCATGCACTTACATGATATACACTACAGTCACTGACTGGCTAATTGAATGTATGCCTTGTTCTTTCAACTCATGCACTTACATGATATACACTACAGTCACTGACTGGCTAATTGAGTATATGCCTTGTTCTTTCAACTCATGCACTTACATGATATACACTACAGTCACTGACTGGCTAATTGAATATATACCTTGTACTTTCAACTCATGCACTTACATGATATACACTACAGTCACTGACTGGCTAATTGAGTATATGCCTTGTTCTTTCAACTCATGCACTTACATGATATGCATCGCAGTCACTGACTGGTTAAATTGGCATATACCTAAAACATAAATAACCTTGTATTTGTGCATGAACTAGTTATACTTGAAATTTAGCGTAATATCGTATACTGTATGAAGTCCGGTCTGATACACGCCCTAGCTCGAGTCGAGTGGACGGTTGTATTTTGGGGAGAATTCTGTGCATGCCGAGTTGACAGTTTGCCGATAAGAGAGGACAGAAGTGGACTACAGCCCATCTCTCCCTCCACATGACAACTCCGATCGGCACTTGTCCAATCCCGCGTCCCACGGGTCTGTCAGCCTATCTCAGCCAGGATTTCGACCTTCGCCTGGGCTGTCAGTGGAACCACTACAGTCTGTCACACGGTTGATCCACTCGACTCGGGATCGTCTTTTTACCCTAGTCACATCACGTACGCGGCCCAACATGCAACATATCACAAATGTTGTCAACCTGTAGCAAGTATCAGCCCTATACTTAAAGCATTCACGGCTCAAGTCTTATCTACAATTCAGTAAAGTTATTTATTCTTAGATTTTGACTGCGTTTGAGAATAACTCATTCCACAAATCTAAGTTTTCTCGTAAGTCAGAATTTAGTTAAAATTAAATCAATTACAATTTTAAGCGCTGTATGGACTCTTCCACTGAGGCGTATTTGACTTAAGTCATCAAATTTAAAAGTCATTGAATATCTTCAATTTTTTAACCTTGTCAGAACACCTAATATGTATTATATTGAAACAAATCTGTCAAAATCGGAACTTACGAAACCATACATTTACGTTTTGTATATAGCTTTGTGAAATGGGTCCATCCCGAAAAATGCTGTTGCTTCCTAAGCTGGGTACGTCTGGAATTTCAAACCGAATGAAAAAAAAACACCGCGAAGAGATGGTAACCTATAAACCTGGGCGATAACAGTTGTTACTATGTTCCTCCCTAAAGCCATATTTTCTGTGCTCGGATTGAAAAGTTTAAACGTGTACGTTTACGTTTGCTTGCATGCATTCCGTGACTGTGATAAACCGACACAAACGAGCTAACTGTTAGACATTATCAGTTAGTTTAGTTGTTGTATAGACTGGCGGATTGAGGATTAGCTTACACAGGATGCACTAATGCGCCTAGAAGTACTTTGACGCATGTATATATCAGATGTCATGTCGATCGACACAATGAAACTCTTCCACATTGTCTTTTCTGATTCTATTTACGTCAAATCTTAGCTTCATGAAGTGTTTTGTTAAGAAATATAGTTTGCGCGCTTGATTTTTCCCAGGCAAACGTTAAAATCCAGCTGTATCGTTTTGTTTTGACGCTCACGATTGTTGTCCGATCATGCTCCTAGACTTTCAAACGGGGCTTCTTCTTCATTTCTCTAGAGACATAGTCACAAACTCGCCATACGACGGGGTGAAATAAAGAGAAGCGACCATGGACGACCTCTTTGCTATTTATGATGAGTTTTTGTGGTTTGAGCGTATTATTTTCTGCTGGTCTCACTTAGTCGCGATGACCTCACGTTTCATACTGAATCTCTCCCAGGATCTAGCCATTTGGCCTCGAACACGCGAGCTGTTCTTGCCTTGTTTTCCCGTGTGTTCTGGCATCGAATAGCCAATTGTATATTTTCCAGCAATACGCCCTTGCTTGTACCATACTTGGTATATTCTGAGCCCAGACTTAATTAAAATAAACCAATTTGTCTGGTAAATTGTATTTGCCAAAGTGGAAATGAAATGTTATTTTTTCATTTAACTCCGTAAACTACAGTAGTGTCCATCATTGCATAAAGGCAAGGTCCTTGTATATACATGCCGACAACACAGTTCTGGACAACACACCGAATTATTGATCCATTTCTCTATGCACTTTCAAGTGTTATCATTATGATCACACAGACAGGTAAATAAATCACAGGTGTGAACGACTACGTGTCACCTGAGCTTACCTCGGTGACCTGTTCAAGAATCTGCCTGCTCTTATCTGAGATTTGCTCGAAACCAGTAGGAGACTCGGCCGGTCAAGTGAGGAGCAGATATAGCCCTAGATATACGCTGTCATATCACACCTCTAGCGGCTTGCAGAGCAAATATTCCAACAACCTACTTAGAGACCCAATCTCTAGACATTTGTTATTAAGACGGACAGGGGATTAGACATATTACCCAACAGGGACACCTCATAGGTAGGGCTGGAGGGACAACTCCGTGCCGCAACTGCTGTCTACATGGCCTTACATTCGACCACCTGAGACAGCCCAAGTCCGAATAACTCTTATCCCCGGCAATGGCACGGATTACCCGACATTCTCCACAACATTCTCATGATTTATGAAAGCAATTATATTACACAGACCCTTTTTCATATATATAGTTCAGATGGCAATGTGGCAAAGATATATTGCTTTGAAAACGTTCCACTTGATAGAAATTAATCCGTGCGGTTTTGTTGTTGGAGAATTGAACGGATATTGATCAACATCAGCCTATTAAAATATGTTACCCGAGCAAACTGTTTCATAAACATTTGGTTTCTAGAAAATTATCGTCACATTTGGGAATATTGTCCATACAATATCCTGTGGCTCTATATAATACCCTTATGAAATTTCGCTAACCGGTATTTTCATCTTATTAAAGCACTGTTAGTTCACCATATTTTCAGTTCTAAAATGCACTAGGAACTACCTCAGGTGTCAAATGAACGAGTCATGACTGTGAACGGTCGAGTGACGTACAACTGTCGCATCTTTTCGGCCATGGTAAGTTTTACAGTTACATCACTGAGGCTGTGATGAGGTCCATAACACACGCCTCGTAAACTGAATAGAAACCTGACTGATGTGCGCTGTGACACCACTATACCATACCACCAATACCGTCTTCTTTCCTTCTACCTAACACTTAAATATACCCATTTGTATTAAGTTCTGAATTCTCTTCAAATTTATGCATATAAGGCATGGTAACAAAATGCCTTATTTCCAATATCAATAGCTTAAAAAATGGTGGTCATGATAGTTTGAATTTTTCATATGTATTTTTAAGCAAAGTGGAAAAACTGACGACATAAGCAGTAAGAGAAAGTAGTGTCTACACAGCAACAAATTCTAGTTTTTGTTAAGAGGCTACAAGGCTCCAAATACTGAAAAGTAAACAGAAAGATAAATCGGAATTACTGTAATATGAGGCTGTAATCAGAACTGGTTTGTCAGCCAATGAGAAGGCAGAGTTCCTTCTGTCCTTCACGTCACGGGTGTAGTTGTCCGACACACTTCCTGTACACACCGCGCTCTGCTATAGCAAACCAACAGGTGTGCAATATTACCCCCAAGCGCTCAACAGCTAGACTCCAATTGTGCTAAACGTGACTTTATTACTAAAAAAATCATAAAAAATCGTGGAAACTTCAAAACGTCTACTTCTTTTGACAGTTTAGCCTCCACACATTTTACTTGAAGAAGCTGAAACTATTGTGTACCTGGATTAATTTCTGAGGGTCACGATTAAACAGTTTCTGATATTTTAGTTTCTACAGTAACAGATAACGAGTGAGGTTGTGCGTCATTTAAGAAAATAAAATCTGTATCGATGAATATTTTGTTCCTTTGCGAAATCATTGCCCTCAACAAGTTATCTATCAGCGACTCGACAAAAAAACAACACATTCAGCTTCACATCAAATCAATTGTGCTTTAGTGATGAAAAAATAACAGTTGGAAAGAATCATAAAAATAGCACATCACAAATAATAGAACCGTTTTCATACAATTTAATATGTCGACCAGAACCAGAATATTCCTTCCTTTGATCAAAAATATAAGATACTACCTTTATCGTTAAGTTGCATGTTTATTACAATTATACAAAGTTTTTTAACAAAAGTTTTATCATGTGTCATCTGTCTATAGTGTCACTACGGGATTTCATTATATACATGCACCTTGACTAGGTGCATATGCACTCGTCGGAGTTGGGTATAATTAAAACAGCTAGACCATCACACAGGCAAAATCCGACACCCTTACTTAAACGGTTTGGTATCCGTACGCCTCTCTTCCTGTTGCACCATTATAATTGTCCATTCTGACCACATGATAATGCGTCTATATGGTAACACAACAAGTAGTCCATCAAATTATTTGACAAAATAAGACCACGTGGATTGGTGTTTCTTGAGCGTTGCGACAAATTTAGCGTGTCAAATATACCGTAGGAGTTAGAGAACAATAATCTGTCAACGTCATCGATATGGGCGTTTAGTTGATTTCACACGAACGAAATATGATGGAAGTCACTTGCCTTCCACTCGTATATAACATACACATTGGGTTTCCAAATGTACGTTGTACAGAAGTTCCGATAAAAGTACAGTTAACTTTAAGGCTTTAGGAATCGTTTAAAAATCGTTTTAAAATCGATACTTGCTACATGACACGGACAAAATAGTGGTTTGTTTAAAGGGTAGACCGATACTTTTTCTCCTTGAAAAGTGGTATTGTCAGTTTATTAAAAAGTTATCTTTGTAGTGAATTTACATGTCAGATGTACTTTCATTGGAGAAAAGATTTTTTAGCTCATAAGAGTCCGTTCTACTTTACAAGGACCAAGAAGAACAATCACATAGAAGTCACGTCGTGAGCTTTAGGAAAATAGAAAAATATATTCCACGTGTATGAGGAAGACTTTTTCAGGTCCGCGTCCTCCTCAGAACGCCTGATCATCAAGCTACATACAATTCTATATTCAACAGAGCCCGTCTTTCTTTGCTGTCATATGGAAGACATATAAAACTGGAGAGGAGTGAATGGATATGGCGCGTCTCATACACTCTATCCTGTATTTATATGAGGCCTCATGTCCCGCTGCTGTTCACTGGATTTACGACCATCAGAAGGAGTGACATTAAACCAATCGTCTTTTACAAACAAAATAAAAGAGGGAAATTTTATTGAGGCTAACACCTGCATGAAGTAAAACGGACGTCTCTATTAGCCAGTAAGAAATAAAACAGTAAAAAGATCATATCCCAAACTGTGATTTCTTTGTCATGAGATTTTATCATTTCATATCAGACACTCTATGACCATAAAAACAGGTAGCCTCAACACACCTGTGAATTTAAAGCGTGGAATTCCTTTCCAAAAGATAATGCTGTCTAAACGGTTATAGTGTTACTAAGAGCCGTGCATGGATGATGAGTAAGGTGCATTTGAACTCAGTTCTAATCACATTTTTGAACTTCTTCTGGAAGAGTCAAGGAAATGGTATTATGATCACAGCATCATGCATCTCGGTTCTACGACATCGGAAGCTGAGGACCTGAATGTACATATTTTGTTCCAGAGATTGAGCATGGAAGTCGTACATCCGGTCTGTATGGGATCTAGTGTTCTGTCAAAATATCATACTGTATTATGTATTTCGATTTACGTTTACAGACACATGGCTTATGGATGATCTCTGGGGAATTAAAATGCATTTTATATAAGATATAAGTCGGACTTTCTCCATTTTATGGAACATGCTGAGATAACTTACAAAACACCAGATTTCTTGGAGACAGATGTTTGTTTCAAAACAAATGCTATTTTCCATATAAATATACATTCCTAGTTCAATTTTACCAGTAAGATATTTGTGGTGATATTTTGACAACAGAGTTTTGTGTCTAAGGTTGATTTAGGTACGGATAGTCTAATAGATGGCCGGTGCTCGGCTTTCATGCAAACAGTATAATAGAAACAGATGGGTAAACAAAATTTGTCACGTCGTTATGCAGAGAGGAGAGTGAAAACGGATGGAGTTGCCTGAATGTTAATATCCACCCGACGATATATTCCTGTAGTGAACGGGCACCTGTTGGTGCACAGAAGATGACGGAAACAAAAGGCGTCAAATGGCGATTATCACTGGAAAACTGGACTCGGTATATTAACTGGGGAAGACGAATCTGTGCTCCACGGACAAGGCAAAACTGATTCCTATTGCCTTCAATTTCCCCTTTTCATTATCAGCGGGAAGTGACAAATATTTAATCATATTTTGAGAGAGCGTGTCGCGGAATACCGAATCATGCTAATGACGGATCTGCGTCGCATAAGAGGTAGAAGTAAAAACTATCGTTAATAGGACAAAGAAACAGCGATATAGAAAGTGGTCCAACTGGCGTTGATAAATATGCTTGGAAGGGGTCTATTAACGCCTGATTAACAGTGTGAAAGGGTACATACAACTGTGTTGTTAGGATTTGCAATGGCACTCATCATCCGTTCCATGCTCGCACTGCCTCCGCTAAATATTTGTTCACCGTACCTATAATGGTTTACAAGGTGACTATTTAAGAAAGAGAATATTTGAATGTGTCTTTTCTATTCAGCGAGACCTGGTCTGACGCCTTGCCAATAACCTGAATAAATCTGGAGTAATGGCCCTCAGCGATTCTGTCCGCATTTACGGATTGGTGCGATGGGAAGTGCAGCGGAGAATGTTCCGATGAAGACACTACACCCAGACATTTTGAAATTTATGGCTCATATTGGCAAAGAATCAAACTTTCAGAAAGTTTTCAAACATCTAACATGCAAGTATTTTATTGAGCTGAACCTAAAGCTGAGCCGCTCCTTTGTTTACAGAAAATACTGTAATACAGACACATCCTTTGGTTACTTTTTATGCAATAAAGACCAAGACAGGTTTCTGAACTGTAACAGAAATGTGCTGAAACACAAAACGCTGATTTTCAGTGTGTACACCTCACCACCACACACTTGAAATATTAGTGAGTTATGTCCGAAATATCATTCATTCAAACATGTAAGTAATAAGTAAGCTTTAAAAATATAAACCAAAAATCACTGGCATTCAGAAAACACAAGCATAACAGACAAATGTCTAAACGCTTTTGACGGTTTATACCATTTCTATATCCTTTCAGCTTCTCACGCTGGATCTGTTTTGCATTAGATGTGGAGAACTCTCTAGTTAAATCTCAAACAAAGCAAGGAACTAGAAATAGGAAATCTGAGCTGAAATTTAATCGGGTATATATCATTAATCATTTTATTTGAAAAACTATATTTCTGTTAAAACTAGTTTGTGAAAACCTTGTATATTTACGAGCAATGTTCTTGTAAAAATTTTGGGCATAAAACGTATTGTTGGTATTGTATACGAAAAAATATTACAATAAGTCTAAGCTGGGACACAAACATAATGTGTAAATAGAAGGTATACACACATGTAGGCAGATGTGATACAGCTAATTCGGCAGTTCTTGTTGCATTTTCTGTATGTACAGCCAGACTTTTGAAAACCACAACCAAAACTCTGTGATGTCCAGATATTAAAATTATATTAAATATTTGCACGCTGTCAATGCAAACACGTAGACAATAACAGTGGTACTCCAAATATCTTTAGGTGTGAAAGCAATCATTGCAGACGGGGGTTCTGAAAGTGTAGAGATTCAAGGGGAAAGGTGAGTAATGAATAGGTGTTTATGAGCGATACACTGCTGGATACAGCCTCCGCGGCCATGTATACCCTGAGAAGCGTGAAGGGGCGTCCAAATGGCGGCAGAAGTGCACCAGAGAAGGATCCTTTGATTATTTGACAAAAAGAGAATTCAATGAAGTAAAAATAACAGGTATTCGCCGATAAGTTCAGCAGGTGTGTTGACGACCTGATATGACTCATATATCGTAGGCAAATACCTGAGGATTTCTTGTTCAGGAGTGTTTCAAAGAACACGAATACTTGAGCAGCCTCTTGAACCAAGTCCTGACCAAAGACTGAAAAGTTGCCGGCGTGATGGTAATATAAAAGTTGCGGGGTGTCCAGAAAAAATTGGTTCACTATCTGCAGAAAACAAAGCTAAATACATTCTATTTTGTCTACATTTGTAGCTGGCTTATTTTAATCATTAGATGCTTATCAAGGAAAGCATAATAAATAATAAATAAATATATATATATATATATATATATATATATATATATATATATATATATATATATATATATATATATATATATATATATATATATATATTATTTATTATGCTATCTAATGATTGAAATAAGCCAGCTAAAAATAAGCCATATATATATATATATATATATATATATATATATATATATATATATATGCTGCATGCCGACTTCCACTTCTGAGGAGGCAAAGACGGACCTTCATTCGTTAGTTCTTTCAAAATAAGGAAGTAAAGGTGGCAAAGTATTTTGCTTTATATTTATTCTACCAATTACACACTTTCTAATGACCATGGATAACAGCATGTTGCATATCTCAAGAATGAATGACTATGGCTTTATGTCACACGGTTATACTTATGTAAACATCGGCTGTAGAATTATACGTGTACAACTAATTGGATCTATGCGCGTGTTATGAGAGCCACAACGCGGCCATCTCTCATCTCGCATGCATGGCACTTTCAAATGGATCAATGGAGATAGTTTTACTCTGATTAGCCTGCGACCTTGTGGAAGTAAAATTATTTTTAAAAAGTGGAAGATCACGAGTTGGCTAAGTAGCAAGGTAGAGAAAGATCCTATCTGGGTTTCGAGGTGTTCCAGCAACCTGTGGATGATCATGGGTTTCCGCCGGGCTCTGCCCGGTTTCCTTCCATCATAATGTTGGGGCCCCCACCCCACTATACACTTCCGTCTTGTTCACCTAAAGGTATCCGGGATGTTCACCAGGAGACTTCCAGGATGTTCCCCTGGAGACTTATGGAATGTTCACCTATTGGCTTCCCTGATATTCACCTATGCCGCTTCCGAAATGTTCACCTATAGACTTCCGTGACGATCACCTATAGGCTTGCATTATATCTCTATTATATATGTGTATAATATAATATATTATATATATATGTGTATGTGTATGTGTTTTTTATAAACAAAATCTTGACAGTTCTGCTCACTGTAATGGACAATAATATTTATTTATTTATTTATTTATTTATTTATTTATTTATTTATGTGAATGGCGTTTTACGCCGAAATAATAGTTCACGTATGGGATGAAACCGAGCAGAGCCGGGGAGAAACCTACAATCATCCGCAGGTTGCTGTCAGACCTTCCTACGTACAACCAGAGAGGAAGCCAACAAGGGCTTGATTTGAACTGACGACGACCGCATTGGTTAGAGGCTCTTAAGTCATTGTGGTGGACTGCAATAATCCTGGTCCTTGCTTTCAAGTGCTTTCCCTACAAAGGACCCTTTATTTTAAATCCTGTTATCTCCTCCAATATGTTTCAGCTGTAAGTCACTTCACTTACATTGAACTAGAATCATATCACGGGCCTCATAGAAAACAGGTGTTCCGATTTTTGAGCTTATCTGAAATCTTGAGGATATATTTCAAGTGGGCCACCTTGACATGTTCGGTACAGGTGCGTCTAAAGGGCAGAATTTTCGTATTTTGTACACTCTTGGATAAGATTAGGCACACTTATTTTGATACTCTACTTTAGAAGGCAGGGCTTTTATGAGACTTGGCAATAAGTTAAGTTCATAAAGAGGTCATCTCATTAATTTAACCATTAATGTTTACTCAAGTAGTTGGCACTAATTATATGTAGAAATAATTTCTGCAATGGAAGATTCGCTTTCTACCCTGAATGAATATGCATATGCCATCGACTGGCATGTGGAGAAAATACGTAATGCCGGTAGAGTGCGACAGCCCCAAGGGAAAACATGCCGTGGCATAAAAAAGCTGCCTGGATTTGGTGTAATTGGAGAAACAGGAAAACCTTCTTTTTTATTTCCGGTAGAACAGTAACAACTGTTTGTCATGATCTAATTCGCAGAAGAGTGACAGACGTGATTATTTTTACACCTTGTCTCAGGCTGAGTAATAATGACAGACATAGAAAATATGATATATTTGCGTAATAGTTTGAAGCAGATTTATCCCGACTGGTGCAGTGATTGGTATACCCCGTCCTGTATTGATGACTCAGGCGGCAGTGTGATGCAGCATGCACCCGTCAAGATCTGGGACGGGCGCCGGGATCCCTTCAAGTAAACCTATATCATCTGTTTCCCAATTGTATACAAGGGAATACACAACACAAGTAAAAAACATCCTGCATTTGTTTGTTTATTCTTTTCGAGTTGACGCACAAAATTGCTTAACCGTTTGGTTTTTACCACACACGTAGCGTTTTATTTACTTTCTCTGGGGCCTCTTATGTCCATATTTCGCCATCTGCTGTAAACGTAAGCGGCTCCGCAGCCTGTTTTATGAGCACAGGTGTTGTATTTGCAAAACATCCAGGAGTTAAGTGCCAGATGATAAGAAAATATATTGCCAGGGTTTGACGATTGACAGTATAAGTAACTCAATGTTTGAACTTTATCTGCTTAACATTTGTGGCTGCAAGGATATATAACGATTTGGTTCAAGTTATGTGCCATGCAGACATGCATGCCCAGAGAGCAGCGCAGAACACCAGCAATAAGTATACATACAGTCTTGACTACATCTAAGGGAATATGCACATGTAACCAGTTCGAATAAAACTTTGTGACAAATTCTCAGAGATTTCGTAATATTCTATACCTGTTTAGCCAGATTTATATTCTACAGTAAAGAACTCCAGCAAAGATACACCATATCTGCCCTAAAATTCATATTGAGACGTGAAAAGTAAATTTAAGACAATGAGCTAAGACAAAAATATAGACATTTATACGCCAACTCCAGAAAAGTTAATGTTTGAAGATGAATTGTTGTTTCAATTGTATACACTACACCGGAATAGAGGGATATGAAGAGTCCTTGGATAAACGATATATATGAAGTATCTACATAAATTTGTAGCCGCTTTCTGCTCTTAGTATATGCACAGATCCGCAGAAATTCTGTTATACCGTATTTCATTTATTCTCGTGTGTATCAACCACAGCAAGAGCGCAGTAATGTGCATGGATAGTATCGACTTGAGCATTAAGCTCCGAAAATGCAACCAGAAACAATCTGTAATGGCAATGTATTGAAATGCCACGATCAGATGTTGTATTCAAGGGCACGACGGACCCACAAGGACGACTCATAAAACGTAATTGCATAATAGCCGTAAAAGGCACGCACTCCATCGCAACTGAGCCTACAGGATCAGACGCTATAGATTCTGTTACACGGGTGATTATCCGTGTCTGTTTGCGGGACCAAGTCTGAACGTTCAAGGGAATACACGTATCGTCGATATGACGATACGGACAACGAAGATGCAATGTACTTTATCCTCATAAAAGATACATCACGATAGACTAACACGTAAAAATCATTATTAGTCTGACATGTCCCATATTTATACACAGATGTATATAATGAAATGCATTAGAATGTTGATCCTCAGAACTATAGGAACAATCATGATATTGACATTGGTTGTCACACTCGGATGTCGAGAAGACTAATGACTCCTGCAGACGTTCCTTAGCTATTTACCATTACGTCGAGCGTTCAAATCTAGGCCCTGTTGAAGTGACTAAGACTTTATTGCCCAAGTACCTTTAAGATTCCCTTTAGAGGTGAGGTGGGGAAACTTTTGAGGATTTCCTGTCGGACTTATGTGTCCGAGTGAGGTGTGGAGAATCTCGAGGATTTCCTGTCCATCCAGATTTAAACTGAATGGGCCCTTGTAATGTGCGAACGATTAAAAGCTAATCACCTTAACCGCTCCGCATCAATGATCCCGCCTGTAATATCAATTCAGCCACTTGTGTGTTTAACAATTTGGAAGACACGGATAGCTGATGACAGATGTACATGCGTTAAGCTGTATATGCTGATAGCACATTTTCTATTCGTCTGAAGCGAAATGACGTGTTTTCAGACTTAAGTCAGATGGGAAGCGATGGTTCGAATCCATTGTCACAACTTGACCGGATTTGTTTTTTCATATTTACAATATATTTCAATTACCCTACATTTTGGGTTGGGTTTTTTTTATAGCAGCAGGAATGACTGCGGTTTACAACACAAACTGGTTTACTTAACACTTGCTAAGATCGTAACTTTGAATACAAGTTAACCTTGCCGCCACATGTAACTATGTCCATGCTCTCGTCGAGGTTCGCGCAGGTGTGCTGCTTAAAACCCTTGCACAGGCTGAGCAAAGCTTGGCTTTAAATTAAATCCGAGCCAGAACTGAGTTAATGTCCATCGTGGTTGAGCTGCTATGTTCAAAATGGACTTCTTTTTTTTCTCAGAATGCAAAAATAGCATGCGAAAGTGGGAATTCTCTGTCAGGTTGTGAATGGCCCGGGTCAACCACGTAAGGCTTGTCGTAAGGGACAAGCGTGCCTTTTGGAGGAAAACTGGAGACGCTCTCGGGTGAGAGAGAGAATCTGTGAAATCTGTCGTAGTGCGGAAAAGACGTGCCTAGATTAGATCAGTTAGTTGAAGGTCATATAACAAAGGCTGGGCGGACGAAACGGCATTCGGGCATTCGGTAAACTGAACCCGTGGTTTCTTGGTTTTGCCTGTTCAAAGCTATTCTATAACCACGTTAAACGCGTTTTTGTTTTAAATTATCACACGAATATCTATTGATATATACCACTGCTCTCTGCGCTTCTTATTCCATGTCAGGAGTATTAAATGATCCTAGCACAAACTATAGCTGGATTATCTGTATCTAACGTTTGCAGTAAATGTAGAGATGGCCAGAAACCTGTCGACGTGCACACACGAGATCAAGAACCCCTCATAAATCTAGCGATCACTTGTTGAGCTGTATCGGGTGTCAGATGTGTCAGCGAATGAAATCTGTTACCAATTGAGAACCATATTGTTAGATTGGAGTGGTTCTCTATAGTGGGTCACTCGGTAGAGAAGTGAAGAAAAAAAACCGGGCTTTTGTTCACAATAAAATATGTGAGCAATAAAAGATTATGAAAAGGTTGACTCTGCAGAGAAAAAGAGCGCTGGTTCAGACGTGCAGAGCAGGCTTTATAGAAGAAAACAGACCTCTTTATAACATCACACAAGCACAATGTAAAACTGATACAGTCCATGCAACGGAATATATTCCCGGAGACTTCATGCCACACAATTTCCTAGGCAAATAGACATGGGCAATTCTCTCACCTGTCGGCCCGCGCAAAGAGAGCCCGGCTTTCCTCTACACACAGTTGTGAAGTCTAGAGCCCATGCTAATCCGACGGCATGATCGTACCCATTCTCATGCCCAAAGGCCTCTGTAGACTTTGCTTTATTTACTCGTTTTAAATTCGAGACACTGAAATGTCGGCGTATCATTGAAAGGGCGATGTCTTCTGAGTAAGAAACCTAATTGAATACACAAAGATTTTAATTAAAATGTGCACAAATAGCCAGGAAATCTGAATAGATGGTATTACAATTTTCTCACCAGTCAATTTTTTTGACTCCAATGAAGAATATACATTCTCAGAGAACTAATTATTATATAGAGAGCGATTCACTCGAATTCCTTTTGTGTTTATGGAAGTCTATTTCACCATATAAATTATGTCTTTGACAGTTCTCAAGGTTCACATATATGGATTTAAAATATTATTTTGTAACAACATCTAACTGTAGCTTCTTTAATCTACTCATTACCTACATGTCAGGCTTGGTCCACGGAGAGGCATAATATGGCTGCAGCTCCATGTCAGCGTTTTGTACGGATTCGAAATAATACCAGACTTTACTTTTCTACTCCCAAACATTACCACCCCTCCAGGTGGACTTCCCATACACTTCATTAAATTGCAAGATTTTTTTTTTCACTTCTTTTCTTAGTTTAACCATTTTGCTGACTTTGCTTCCAACTGATTGCTTTGAAGCCGATTTCAACAATTCCCTCTGGCGACTGGGAGGGAACTCGGGATGGAATCCAAATGTATAAAAATAAACATATAGCGTTTTAGGACGAGTTTTGTTTTTCTAATTTCCCGCGCACCTGCCAAGTAGATCGTAGAAGAAGATTTTGTGGAAAACACCTGTGACTGCTGACTCTCCTTTACAGCTGAACTAATATGGTGCCTGCAGTGATAGTCCATTTGGCACGAGTTGCGAAACCTTCCCCGTTACCCTTGGTCTTCTCAGTATATCCTTACAATATGTCTGACTATTTAAACTTGGGCCGTGCCGTTTGCGCTGGTACTATGTCGTGTTTGACTGTAAAGTGTCTGCTTTCAATTTTTCAAGACGATCGTCCGCGTCCTTTTATCATCACTTACTTCCCAGAAAAAAAAATTTCGGTGACTCAAACCTTGTCCACCTATAACACTTGTTAGGATCGCCTCTATATTCTGATTAGATTTTTTAATTATAACAGCTGTCTCATTAAAACGCTGTGCCTTGGTAAATGTCAAGAACAACCCTATATACTCTTTAGGCCTGGAGACATATGGAAAGGACAGTTATTTACTAATAGGTGCTGAAAGGCTAGATTGACGTAGTTACGAAAAGCATTACATATACGGTAGATTATCAGCATGAAGAAGTTCGTTGGCCAACCTCTGATAACTAATTCACAATGGGTTTTCTTTTAGGGTGATTATCAGTTCGAGTTAATTTTCTCATTCATATACCCTTCCTTGTTTCTCCTTCGCCACGATATGGCCTAAATACTGTCATTGTGGCGTTCAATTGCAATCATTCATTCCATCTCCATCTTCTCCATCTGCACACACTATCAGGACTTCAATTCATAGACCTGCGCTGGTCTGTATAGGTTAATATATATCACTGAATAGAAAAAAACATGCACATCGGCATACATATCGATGGTCATGGAGCAGTCAACTGTATAGTTTGACTGTATGTCACGAGTTTTGCTAGGTATATGTACTTTGATTTCCCCAGGACTCAGGCAATATCCATAAACTTTAAAGCCTTCGTACGAGTGAAAATAATGAGTGTGAAATAAAGTAACTGTCGGCGAATCTGATTATTGTATAGGAGTTAGTGGATGTGCAAATTTCGTTTACAGATATACACGGGCAAATTCCTGGTTTCTGTAAATATCCCGCTTTCTTACCACTTAACTTGTACATAGTTATAACACACACATACACACACACACACATATATATATATATATAGCATGTAGTTAAAAAGCTACATCATCTGACTATAAAGGAATTCATCTGTCTGTTAATCTGCCTGTATGTCTGCATATACGTATGTATGTATGTCAGCTCGATTTTTTCGACAGTCGTTCCTTCGATTGACGTCATATTGGTCGAATGAACCCAAAGATCTGCTGTGTTGACTATCCAAAAATTGCGCATGCAAATTAGATAATGATGACGTCACAAATCTTTTAACTGCTTTGCACACAAATCCTACATTACTGAGATCCCTAAAAGGGATTTTTGTCAGTACAGAAAACCTACACTCACCAGATCTTCAAAAAGGCTTAGTGACAATGAAGCAGTTTCTGACATATAATTTATTGGTAACGAATCAAATTTCAAGTACATAAAGATAATAACCAATTTGCATGGTTACCCGAAGTAGAAGGGGCAGAAGGGGCTATGATGAGCTCGCACTTAGGTAACCCCAAGAGACATTCTTGAACTGAAATCACCCACAGCAAGGGTGGTGAACGACTAACGACATACTAATTGATATAGTCCTTTGCCAACGTACTGCAGTCGTGCAGCTTTCTTCTTAACTTCTCAAAGCGAAAACGCTAAATAAAAATCTAGACCTTGTGTGAGGGGCCAATGGTAACGCGTTAATATCAGAGATGTCAGAGTATGACGGATGTGGCAGCTCCCTCTGTCGGCAGACGGTAACATCATCAAGCGTCTACCTCAAACGACTGGCTGGAGTCTGGTGAAGCGATCATCACCACAAGCCCTGCAGACATCCCCCAGTTAGCTCTCCACTCCTGAAAAGCATCCCCACAAGATCTGAGTCAATTCCTGACCATCCAGGATGTCCCAACATTACAAGTAATATACCATTCTACCACAACAAGCACATCGCCGCCTAGCTTTCAATGACGGTTAAAATCATGCACTAACTGATCGAACTTTAGAATAATAGATATCTGTCAACACTGAAATGAGTACCTTCTAGCAAGCTCTCGTTGAAGCCAATGTCATAATAAATTTCTTTTAATTTCAAAGACAATTAATACATATCTATACTTTACACGCTGTGCTCGCATGGGCGTTTTTGTGTCTAAGTTGATTTATGGGCTTAGTAGAAATGGCCTATTATCTGCTTTCAGAGAGAAAGAATTTTCACCAAAAACCTTCTCGAAAGAATAAAAGCTTAACATTACATCAAAAAGAACCAACATCCATTCAGTAGATTCTTAGCATCACTGTATTGCGTGTGAAGGTTTAATATACAAGAGAGTAAAACCGAAGCAGCAACGACAGTGATTCCTTACTTATGAACGAACTGGCTCTCAAGCAATTGAAAACCTCAGTATTTCGTTTTACCTGGGTGACGGGTGAATACCTTTGGTGTCTCTCAGATAAGTGAACACGTCTGTATTTCGTGTGGAAGAGTGAGGGTTGAATGCTATTGATGTATCTCAGGTAAGTGAACACGTCTGTATTTCGTGTGGCTGGGTGAAGGTTCAGTACAATTGGTGTCTATCAGGTAGGTAACACGACTGTCTTTAGTGTGACTGGGTGAGTGGTCAGTATCAGTGGTGTCTCATAGATAAGTGAACACGTCTGCCATTAGCGTGGCTGGGTGATTGTTCATTACCACAAGTGTCTCTCAGGTAAGTGAACACGTCTGTCTCTAGTATGGTTGGGTGAGTGTTCAGTACCACTGATGTGTCTCAGGTACGTGAACACCTCTGTCTTTAGTGTGACTGGGTGAGTGTTCGGTATCACTGGTGTCTCTCAGGTAAGTGAACGCGTCTGTCTTTAGTGTCCCTGAGTGCGGGCTGAATACCTTTGGTGTCTCTCAGATGTAAGTGGCACATCTGTCGGTAGTGTGACAGGGTGATGGTTTAAAACCATTGATGTCACTGGTGTAAAAATGACTGTATTTCGTGTGCCTGACCGAGAGACATTCTGTATCGTGCGGCCAATACGAACACACTGCACTGTGGAAATGCTACTCCGTACAGTACGATCACTGCACTGTCACGCAGATGCTACACAGTATACTACGGTCATTGAACTGTCATGAAAATGCTACTCTGTACTGTCATTGGTATGTCACCAAAATGACGCACGACAAAATATTGTGTGGCCATTGACAAAAATGCTACCCCGAAAATGTACGGTGTGTCGATACAACTGGCATGAAATTGTTGCACAGTACTGAACATGCTGCTGTCGTATGGCAGTGCCCTGTTTTTGGACCTTTCTCTACAGCATCTTTACATCGGTGACCGATGATTCCTGCACATGTATACAATTTAACGCCATTGAAATGCATTGGTTTACATAACACCATGCAGTATACCATGCGGTCATTAAACACCCAGTTTAACAGAATATGGCATGTACATCTACGTGAGGAAATACCCAACGATTAAGATCGGAGATAGCTCTTTGAGATTATATGGTCTGTTGCGTTGTGCACATGAATGAGGTGAGGTGATGGATTCAACCTTACTTAGGTCTACATTTGAGTGAAGCGATCTCACACTCATGTTACACACCTGGGAGAGTGGAGAATACGTCCGCATCTTCCCATGTTAGTCGCTGTTTGTTCTGTGATCTGTAACTAAGCCTCTCCTGCAGGTGCGTGTAAGTCTGGAAATTGTTAAACAGCCTGTTTATTTATCCACAACGCTTGCGGCTCCTTGTAGACTTTTGCCTGCCGATGCCGACAAGAACTCTGGTTGGCCACAAAACGGCTGAAACAACTGTGCAGCCCACAGTACTCACAGAAAAAGTGAAACTGAAATTCTTATGAAGTTGGGTCAAAAAGAAAATTATAATTTACCACTAAGTAGCTTTAATCATATACGCTGGGTATATTGGCTCATTAACTTTTACTTAATCACCAAATCTAAATATGGTTGGTTTCGAGCAAACGTTTCAACATTTCAGCTGCATGAAGTGAGATATGGGCGTAAATTACAGGTCTAGTTAAGGTACCTGGAGGCTGGAAAACAGTGATGCGCTCAAATACAGTTTTTGCATGATCTTACCGTGGCGTCGAGTCTTTAATAAAGTCTTGTCCTTGAGTCTGCTTCAACCGGAAGTAAAACAGTGTTGTTAAAAAGCTGATTTCAGATCGTTATTGTAAGAGCCTCTGGTCGCTCTCAGCGTCCCTTCCATCTGCTACATGAGTTTGATACCCGTGAATTTAGGGTGTTTGTAATAGCTAAGGCCTCAAAGAACTCATGTAAACAAAGATGAAACAGTTTTCATAATTGTGGAAATGTCAGTTCGTTACCATGATTATATATTTATTTATTTGATTGCTGTTTTACACCGTACTCAAGAATATTTCATTTATACGACGGCGGCCAGCATTATGGTGGGTGGAAACCGGGCACAGCCCGGGGGAAACCCACGACCATCCGCAGGTTGCTGGCAGACCTTCCCACTTACGGTTGGAGAGGAAGCCAGCATGAGCTGGACTTGAACTCACAGCGACTGCATTGGTGAGAGGCTCCTGGGTCATTACGCTGCGTTAGCGCGCTAACCGACTGAGCCACGGAGGCCCCTCCATGATTATTACCTGAAACATCGGCCAACGCAGGTTTATGGAAGCAAATATGTCAGGAATATAGTACGTCCTGATGAGTCAAACATAATTTTAGACTCGTTCAATTTGCTACCAAAAAGTGCGTGTATGTCAGGAATATGCATCCCTTAAATATATACAATGACGCTCATACAATGGAGTACATTGCACTTTCTGATAGTTCACAAGCAAACAAGATCATCGCGAAATTCTGCATGTATACGTCTTTCAGAGAAGTTCAATGTATGGAACTTTTCAGACGTTATATGCAGTTTCTTGATCTTCAGACCAATCCACATCATACGTCTTGACGATATTTCTGTCAATACTTATAACTGGGTGTTTTCGTTTGTTGTGGACGCCATGGCCGAAATGTATCCATTTTATCTATTATGTGCTCAATGGGAGTTTGGTTCGGCGAGAAGGCCCATCTGATTATCTATAATCCACTTATCACATTCACAATGGTTGCCCATCGCTCCCTGAGACCGCCTGGATGAAAACTATCACTTATTATTTATATAAGTAATGATAGACTCTTATCCGAAAATTGGATTCATTTCTGGCCGTCAAAGCATTGACTCGTCTGACCATCTCATCTATTTTCCCTCGCTGAGAGTGTTGCTTAATCCCCTGTTTTATTGAATGAGTCCAGATAAAAGTCTTTGGAGTTGAAAGCCGGGTCACCATCCCTTGGCGTCGTTATCCTTTAGGCAAACTCCTCCGCTCTCGGATAAACCTCACTTTGAAGAACTAAGAAAAAACAGTGGTAAATTGCATTTTGGGTCTGCGCTCATTGAGCTAAATTAAGCCAGTAGTGTGACGCCATTGGTGGAAATAGTGGGAGCTGGGTGCCATGTCCCTTAGGTCGGAAATGGAGCAATTTCAGAGAAAAGATGTTCGAATAACATCTGAGATTTTCTTTTCTAGTGCCTTGCCTCTTTTGTTGAAGATCATCCTCGGGGATCCCTTGGAATGGTTTAGAGGGATCTGGAGACTGGCTGGATTCAAAGTAAAACAGACACAAAGAATGGTTTGAGCGCAAAAAGGTCTCTCGAAACAGCCGCCTTGATTTCCCATGTCTAGAAAACAGAGCGAGTAGAAAAATGCCAATTATCCAGCCGCCTTCCTTTAATTTCAATGGAAATAGAACACGGTGAGACATTTTAGCTGTTAATTCCTGTAATTAACCCCAGTCTGTCTCTACTTTACGAAGTGTAGCTAAACACACAACTACAGTTTGCCTATACTTTACGAAGTGTAGCTAAACACACAATCCTAGCCTGCCTCTACTTTGCGAAGTGTAGCTAAACACACAATCCCAGTTTCCTTCTACTTTACGAAGTGTAGCTAAACACACAACCCCATTTTGCATCTACTTTACGAAGTGTAGCTATACACACAACTACAGCCTGTCTCTACTTTACGAATTGTAGCTAAACACACAACCCCAGTTTGCATCTACTTTACGAAGTGTAGCTAAACACACAACTACAGCCTGCCTCTACTTTACGAAGTGTAGCTAAACATACAATCCCAGTCTGCCTCTACTTTGCGAAGTGTAGTTAAACACACAACCCCAATCTGCTTCTACTTTACGAAGTGTAGTTAAACACACAACTACAGCCTGTCTCTGCTTTACGAAGTGTAGCTAAACATACAATCCCAGTCTGCCTCTACTTTGCAAAGTGTAGCTAAACACACAACTCTGGACATCTATTCTCCTTACCTGAAATTTTTTCTCGGCGCCAGTTCACACAGGCGTTTCACCACATCGCAAATATATATTTATTTCTGGTTTTAAAATTAAGGGATTAATTTCGACACTCTATCCCAGTCTGCCACTCTAATTCAAATTTATACAATGTAAAAATGTGTCCAGATACTGATTTAGAGTTCGAATAAAGTTGTGCATTACAATTAAAAAGGATTGGTCAGGATTAAACAGAAAGCTAACAAACGATTGTCCCTCGTACAGTTGGACGCAAAATTGGTTCTGTAGGAAAACAACTAAAAACCTCATCAGAAAATATGCACAGTAAAGAAAGAATATTTTTGCGAGAGTCTGAAATTGTTTAATTTTACATATTTTAATTGTATGTGTACAATTTCTATGTATATAGACTCAAACCCAACATTTGAACACTTGCTATTGCTACATCAAAACTATATTCATGATGTATGTCATACAAAAAAAATACAAAAAGTGATACACGATTAGAGCACTGTAACTAGCATATATATACAAGGTGCGAAAAAAGAAATATAATTAATTCACATAATTAATCTCCTTTGATTTAAAGTAGAATAGTTATTTTATCACGCAGTTATTTTCTCAAGTTCCACAATGGGAAAATCAGAAGGTCAGTAATCATGAAAAAGCAATACAGGTTCATTCAACGATGGCACTACGTCACAGTTGGACAGTCATCTCATCATCCGTTGAAATCACCATGTTCTAACTACGTAATTCCTTCTTGGGAGAGTACATATGCACTTAGATTTTTTCGGAAATTACTTAATTTCACCTTATGATAAGGTGAGTCCACATGCACAGATTTCCTGTTTCTCCGCCAATGGGCTGGTAAGAATGTATGACTGTTCAGTGAGTATAAGAATTGTTATTAGGCCTAAATTTTTGTTAACACTGTATTACATAAGCTTTGGACATTTGCATAAGTAATAAATGTCTAATCAGTTACAGTTTATGTCAGCACTGGTCTTGTATAATCGATGGGCATAAATCAGAAATGTATTATCATCATTGGATAGTGTTGGATAATTGCTTTGACCCACCCAGCCATATATATAGAAATGTAATGTAAATTTATTATATATATTTACATTACATTTCTAACCGCACAACTGAGTGGTAATCAAGGTCTCATAAAAACTGAGAAATAAGCCTCCATTAAAAATGACGCTGTATCAATAGTCTGAGGGCAAAGGTATGATGTATATTGCCCGCTATATACGTTATTAGTATTGGCCTTTGTGTCGGATAAACAGGGAGATATGCTTGTAGATATGCGTGTATATGCCGACAGAGGCTTGATTCCTGTTGCTTCAGCCTTCCTTGCCACATTTTCAATGTCAGAATGGTGAAACAACATAGAATGTCTTTCCCCAGTCGGTAGCCATATGTACCGAGTAGAAGAAGGTGTTTATATTTTTTGTACGCCTTTCCATGCA
This sequence comes from Liolophura sinensis, assembly GCF_032854445.1. Lineage (NCBI taxonomy): Eukaryota > Metazoa > Mollusca > Polyplacophora > Chitonida > Chitonidae > Liolophura > Liolophura sinensis. The sequence goes on along the minus strand of NC_088301.1, from coordinate 57,515,025 downwards.
GGAGGATGAGGTGGGGGATTCTAACAGCGGCTTCTAGAGCCGGAAGATTTCCTCCCAGAAGCCGACAGCTGCATGGGGCCGGCGAATCAGCCCTGTCGCTATACATAGGCCCCATTGAATGATGCCACTGTAGGGCCAACCAAACGCAAGCTCTTAGACTCCATGAACTTCTCTCGAACTAGGGTTATTTTTCAGTGGTGTATGTTCTAAAGCCATGGAGAGTTATTGAGTGTCTTGGAGGCTTTAAATCTCATGGGATTAGTAAGCCGTTAAAAAGTCTGAAGATCGCTTCCTGGCAATTATTGTCAGCATACATACCGAGCGAACCTCGCCAATATACGCCTCGGTGACACTTAGCACTCCATCCTCACAGGACAAAGCCTCAGTGCTCTCTCGAATATCCATCGCCCACTTAACCCGACTTCGATATGAGATCGTAGTTAGAAACTGGTTTGTGACATTTAGAAACCTCGGGTCCTTTGGTGTCACTCTCTATTCTTCTTCAATCGATCTCGTCGATGTACTACACAGACATATCAATAGTAACGAAAAAGATGTGTAACATTTACATGACAAAACAACCTTTTCCTTCTTCTGTGAAGGTTTTCACAAAGAGAAATGCACATGTTTAGCTTGATCAATTAAGAATGCGAAGTTCTCTGCATATTGGTAGGATTAGTGTGGAATGTAATGTTTTAATCCGGTCCCCCTCTGGTAGCCCCAAATTGCCACATGTCTCGTCTGGAAGCAGTCCACGCCAAAACCTGGAAGACATTTCAAACCGGCAAGGTTGAGAAAAAGTAAACATCCAACCAGTTGGGAAATCGAACAAACTCGCATTTACAAGTCGACAGGTTTCGTAGAATTGATGACTTTCGCCTGAGAAAACTGACACGTATGGTATATAAAAACTCGAAGAGAGACTTTGTATAAGTATGTATATATGTGTGAAGAGTTTGCCGTGGAATGAACGTGGGATATTCTGAAGAATGCCATGCTAAACGCCAAGTGATCGACCCGGTCTTAAATCGCGAAAGGGATGAATTCTCCTTGGGAGGGAAGGTTATTACAAGGTGTTTGCTCCGGCTTGAATTAACGTTCTCATCCGTGCTGGGTATTCCGTGCTGATAGTATAGTCATATGTTTACACCTTTAACTATAGCAGCAAAATGTGAGATCTCCTGAGACCAATAATACCAATACCAATAGTCGGCCAACAATACTAATTATTAGGTAGTGTTTTATTCTTCTGGCTTATCTCCCTAAGAGATAAGCTCCACCTGACGAACGCCAACCAATTTGTTATAAGTCACTATTAGACTGCCTCGGTTACAAATATGCATAAATATGTCATTTCAAACGTGTATTAAAGTCCACTTGTAATACAATTTTATGAATGAAAACTGTAGTAATATGGTGAATTTTTGAAACCTTCATTGGACTGGAGAAAGTAAACCAAAGGGAGGATCTGTATCAATGTGATATCAAAGTTGACAGGAAATATACATTCTGAACGGTTCTCCCAAATGTATTGTATTTGAAGAGATCATTGCTTTAGAGGTTGATTACATCCACATCTAACTGCATCATTCCTGTAAATGATGTGTGCAGAACTTTCAAAACAGCTGCATCTGTAGTGCTTTGTTTTTTTGGGGTTTTTTGTTGTTGTTGTTGTTTTGTTCTGTTTTTTGTTTTGCTTTGGGTGGGGGGGGGGGGTCAGGATAGCAAAGAATGAGACCCATCATCGTACTGAATAATGATAAAAAATATCTATTCATTCGAATTTCAGTGTGGAAAATTTTTTTTTCATTATTCTTTCTTCGAACTCGATTCAGATGGACTCTATCCGAATCAACATGGCCAAGGGAAATTCTTTCAGTATTGAGGAGAAATGACTGGGCTTAGTGTCAACACGTTGACAATAGTGTGAGCTGATAGGGCCACGGTGAGCTGCATGTTGAGAGCTGCGGGCCTATGGCTGGTACTGCCTGAGTGCCGTCTGGTTGACTAACAGGAATGTAATCCAGACGTAATCGCCTCCGTGTATGCCCACTTGCGGAGCACTCTCAACACAGATTTGCCAAACTTCGCAATGGATATGTTTTTGATATGGGTTTTCTGTAGCTTGGCTTGTCCGGACGCTCGGCTGATTAACCGTGAATCATATCACGTCTTAATAGCGTGACTGCATTCCGTCCGATTCAATAGAGGAAAGAAAAGGTTATGGATCCATCAAGGACCCGTGCTGTTTGGAATTTCATCCCGAGGATAAATTGCGTTGTGCTATTACTTTCCGTTTTGTCACCGGTTACGTAAAGTAGGTTTCGCGGACAGTTGCTCGCGGAGTTTCTCTTTACTCACACTATCTGCTCAGGTCGGCTTATAGACGCGTTTTCGTTTAAATTTTTCGCTTCGTTACGAGAACCTGTCAGAAAACCATGGCAACGGGTTTTTTCCTTGAGTTTTCTGGAAGGCGAAAATGCTGATCGGCGTTCGTGTCCTCACACCACTTATTAGGATTCATTAGATTATCCTGGTGCAAAAAATCGATTTGAGAGGCGAACGGGAAGAAGAACTAGCAATGGGCAAGATGCTGGAATTCGCTTTACTCCGCAACCGTAACCGTTAACTGGAATTGATTTTAAAAGATGCCAACACACTCCTCGAGCTTCGGCAAAGCACAGATCACCGCGGGACATCACTCCCAGACGAGAAATACCCAACACAATAAAACTTGCCCTGTTCAATTCTGTACGATGACATATAACAATCCGCGACCAGTCCACAAACTGCGTCATATTGCTTTGTGTCCTGTAAAGAACATTTGGAATTCCTGAATACTATGCATCAAGAAAAATTTCTCACCAGGCTATGCTGGTTATAGGTTTTTTTTTTGTTTTTTTTTTTTTAGTTGTTTTTTTTTTTAGAATAGCATCCTTTTTGAGATATATCATTTGACACAACAAAAATGAGAATAACAGATATGCTTTTTCATTTCAGCATATGTAGAGTTCCTATCGAGATGAATATTAAGAATTATTGTCGAGTTATTGATCTCGGAGGAAGGAACCTTGCAGTACAAGAAGCAGAAGTAAAAGCATATCACGCCTACCATACAGGAGACAATAACGGTTGTTTTCATGGATACCAACAGTTAAATCTTGTGTTTCGATACCATATTCAAAAGGTGCATAACAAAGATTGTTGTTCTATTCTATTACATAGACATTATATAATGTACAGCTGATAAGGCTTGTCACACCCTGTGTTTCGAAACATAATTCTACTGTGGACCAATGCTCATTGAAAGAAAAGCTTTCTATGGTTTGATCACATGCGATTCTCAGAGACCCAACAAGCATCTTCTCTATTATTTGCTTTTGTGCAGTGAAACAAGGGGACATCCTAAAGAATACAAGGTTTCTTTCTGGCTGGATTACCTCACTATTGTATGTGGAATTCGACGATTCAAGTGAACACAACACCGAAGTAGTGTTATTTTTGTTGCCCATCTTAAGGTTTGACGCCGTAGGATAATTATTAACTCGATGTTCCACTTTCAGTGCTGTACGTTCATCACCATTCTTGTTAAAATTTCCAGTTTCTATTACTTCTTATTCATTCCGAATGACAAAAACCACGGGAAAGCAATCTTCATTTGTCTTGGAGAGTGATATTATTTATGACTTTTGTTGTGTGGCAAAAATCTATGATGTATACATGTACTACTTTTTTATCACCCGGACTGTGGTTAAGATATCGAACACATTATTTTCTTGCGGCATTCCTGTTTTTCGGGACACCAAATTCAAATAAAATTCGACTGTCATTCTACAGACATACATGACAGTTAACAGAGTAATTAAATTAAAGCTATTGCATTTTTAAAGGGGAAAAACTCTGTCTCTAACTCAGTGAATCTTTTGGTCTGAAAAAGTATGTGCCCACATAGCCCATTCGTCTGCAAGGCGGTTGACCTTTGCAAATCCGCCGGCTTCGTTATGAACCTCGGTCTAAGTGACGGCATGGAAGGCTTCGCAATGCACCGCTAAAACAGGAAAGCAAACAATCTCGATCGAAAAGTAAAGAGAGAAGGAAATTGCTTTCCATGCTTTTAACGTAAACAACTTATCTTGTATTAATCGAAGTCGTTAAAATTTACACTGTTTCTTCTTCGACGTCACCTACATGGTAGACTTTTTTTTTAATTTACGCTGTCCTAGAAAATATTTTTTTCAAAAATGAGTCTAAATTTTTTCTTGTCAGTGATTGTCTTTTAGCGTTTTCATTGAAATTCGTCAGCTAAGCTTTAACGATCAGATTGGTCTGGCGAGGGTCTTCAGGTGAGCCGTGTGCTTGCATTTTAGGCGTTGTTTGCCGGAGAAAGTGAATACTGATCGTGATTAGAAAAGGAAATGGACCATTATGCAAGACCCTGGCGCTGGATATTTGAATTGTTTTCTAAGAGTTACGCGGGGTAAGATAGACACCTGCGAGTAAATACAGGTCTGAGCAAAGGGTGGCCCTATCGTGTCGTTTACAAGGCTATACACCGTATCAGTTCTGTAAACAGAATAAAAGCAAGTCATAAAATCCACAATTTTCCCTAGATAAACCACTTTATAGATGGCTCCTTTGAAATTCTGGTGCAACAACTAAAGTGGAACTTCCCACGTTAGCTATTCAGTTGTAAACAAATACCATTTCTGTGCCTATGCAAATGAGTGTTTAATCAGTGACCGTTCGTCAGGTGCTTGTTTGCACTGGTCAGCAATTGTCCAGCGAGATGACTGAGCTCTCATCGAGGCTCAATGGCCGGCTTGAACATTTGCACAAAAGGCGTGAAAAGAGAGAATAGGAACTCCACTGAGGCATGACGAGTCACGTCCAAATTTAAGCAATTGTTTACCTTATCCTCGATGTGTCCTTTTTTGAAACAACCTTTTCTTTTTGCTGTATTCATTGAGGTATACCATTCAACACCAGTACACATTGGCGTAAGGTGTAACAATTAGGCATGCAGGTGTGGTTCTTGTGGTGAAGCTGCAAGAGCCATTTTACTGTACCGCAGGTCATGACGCCTACATCGAGATTCAGCACTTGTGCAGGAGCACCTTTTCTTCTGCTATACAGGCAATGTGCACGTGAAAGTTCGTTTACTTTGGCACTCGGACGAAAAGATAAATGAATCAAACTTCACACATCTATTACCGGAAACCAACACCTATACTGCCATTACACGGGTGAAGTATTTTATCTCATTAACTGAACGTGCACAGCAGCCGATATATGAGCCTAGAAGTGTTTGATCTGGACTGCTTGACTGGTGGAAGGGAGATAACCGAGTTATGTACATTTCGCCACGGTCTGTTTAGTGGACAGGTGGCTTTCGGAATCGCGATGAGCCTATTGGTTTCAGCAGCCCTCACCAACAGCTGATCAAGTGTCCAGAAACTGCTTAAATAAGGTTGCTTGGATAAAACTTTTCATCAAGCCGATCACTCAGAGGTTGATCCCCACTATAATATTCCTTTATTGGGAAGAGAATTGAACGCGAGATGTGTCGGCTTTGATTGATTTGTCGTCGACCGACCGATAACCGATTCCGAGCTTTGGGACCTTCCGCCTGGTTACGATTGCCTGGGTTATTGCGATAGATAGTAATTCGATGCTCCGGACGACCTGACAGATCATTCCTGTAGCTCTCGTTATGACCACAGCTTAGTCACGCTGGGCAATGGCTATCTTAGTCATTTTATGGATTAATGAGGGTTGAGACAGCTTTGGTCCCGAGGCAATGACCGCTTCGACGTCCTCTTGTCACCTCAAGCCCATCGCTGACCATACATCACTGCCCCCAGAACACACCGCCCCTGACCTCAACACTGCGACTTCAGAATTTAACCAATCTCTCAACTTCGTTGACTGCAATAGTTATTTCTCCACCGGCTGCTCATCTGTCCATTCCTTCACAGTGAATCACATGCAAGTAATTGTCGCTCCTTTTTTGATCCAACTTAATGGGAGCTTAGGTGACTGGCTTTGCAGATGCAGCGATATGTATCTGATCACTGAATCACATGCACATGTCGGCATTCCAGCAGCCGGACAAAACACATGCACAATAGCTAGGTCGGTTCCAAAATGTTGGTGTTCGCTCCGATATGACTTAATTATCTTGTCTTTGCATATATGCAGCTCAACTACATCTCCTTCAAACAGTTAAATACCTTTTTACAGATTTTATGTTAAGGGAAACATTTTACTCCTTGGGTAATTCGGGATAAAGCTGTGTAGTCTATAATGTTCATGCTTGCCTTTACTAAGACAATTTGATTGGGAGGGGAGGGGACAACCAGATGAAGCAGTACTCACGTATTACAAGCGACCAGTGTGACCAAGGGGCCATCGTGAGGAAATCTAACGCATTCATCACGTATGATTGCGCTGTAAGAGTTGAGCTAAGCATCCTACAGCACATATATAGACAATTTTCATACAGGCATCACGTGTGATCAAACACGAGTTAACACACTTTGCAGACTATTATGTATATCCTTCTGTTTTGAATATACATTCAATAACATTTCAGCATCTCAGAAAATGTTCTTACTCTTTAAAAGGTTTTCCTTGCACATTGTTGGCGTTGGTTTCAGTCGAAAAGTTAGTACAGAGGTCATCCATTGTAAAGAAAAGTATGAGATGTTACCCCATGAATTAGATTCATTTGTGATTTTTTTTCTTTTTTTTTTTTTTTTTTTGCACTTTCTACTGATATATATATATATAATGTTTATTAAGGCCTTACTTACAACATTTCAGCTGTTCAACCTTGAGGACATATATCCATTTTTTGATGGATTTTTTCGTTGTGATTTAACATGTCTATAGTTAATTGCCAGGTACCTAACGAAGAGCATCCAATGATTCCATCTGGATTCTTTTACCTGTCTACCTGGCCGACGACCAGGATATGTGAGGATCGCGCTCAGACCAAAAAGAAATACCGCGAACTGTTTTCAAACTGCATAGAGTTTATGATCGTTTTGGCGCCGATGTAACGTTTTCTGTTTCGCAAAATCCGCCATTGTATGATACACATCTAATTCAATCAAGGCATTCAGTTTATTACAGTGCAATATACATGTATAACTAACAAAGTTACAGTTTATGCAATGCTCACGGAAGTAGAACAATAACATTCCATCTATATACTTACTGTGTATTTCACCATGATCAAGTTTTCCTAATTAAGCGTTAACCTGTCATTTTGATAATGAGTTAGCCTTTATAATTGGACGGTTATCACCATACCGTCATAGATGTAAAATTAAACTGTTACAAAATGTTTAGTGGATTCCTTTATAAGTAGAACATGCCGGTACCCCTTCCCCTTCAGCTCCCGTCCGACTTCAGTTCAGACTCCTATTAACTAAAATATTCATTCATTACTACACCATATTCCCTATGTTCCATTCCATGTCTACTACGTGGACTAAGTATCAGTTTCACAAAGATATCGTACATGTACGATAATCGCACATATAGCAAAATGGTATACGATAATAGTGACGTTCAAAATATCGTACAACAAATGTACGATAGCAAAATGTCGTACGCCGTTTTGTGAAACTGGGCCCAGCATTTTAAAAGTCAAATTACGGTATAATTTCACAATTGTAAGTTTGAAAATTTTAACTTTCTCAACAAAAATTAAACTCACGTTTAATGAAATATTATGCATGATTTAGCTATACACGTGCATTACCTGCTAATTATGCAAATAAATGAGACAAACAGAAAAGATATCTTCATCCCGCGTGACACATTTTCAAATTATAAAAGTTCCACTAATTACTATATAAATATGTGAATAAAACAAATCAGCAATATATGTTTCTGATGCACATAACAGTTTACTCTGTGGACCGAATTCTGTTTTAACTTATTTTTAAGTTAGTCAGTCATCTAATTAAATAATCAATCTGTATCAATTCATCGTTTCATGCACTGGGTTACATCAGTTTTCGACTTGCATGACCAGTCGGTGCAAACAAGCATGAAGTCAGTTCACCTTTATTAAAATGCTTTACAGCAAGCAGTCGGCCCATGGCAGTGCAGTACCAACATCTCCAAAACAAATGGCAGTCAGCTATATACACCTCTATGACCACTGTTCTCGGCAGATCTTCACCTTCCACATTACTCTCTTCTGTCAGAGTAAACATGTAACTTCCGATAATCTAAGAAGCAATTCTTGCCATAGTTTACAGAGCCGGAAGGTAAAATCTGGGCTCATCTTTTTGTTCCGCCGGGAGCTTCGCTAATTTCTCATTTTCCCATCTCTATGGGCTGCTCTTTCATTTCCTTTCTGCTTGCCATATTGGACGTTTTATTGAATTTTTTAGCGATGGATTGAGGTAAAGTAGATTGGACAGATGGTGAGGCGAAGTTAAGCGAGGTTGTAGATTCTCTGAGCCCACAAGGAGCTCAAGGATACACGATTCTCCCCTGGAACCGCGGCTCTGATTCTCCTCCTTCGTCCAGCCCGTGCGGAACAGCCTGCCAATGATTGCCCTAAGCTATTGACTAAGCTTCTATTTGTCAATTAACAAGTGATTCACTCAGGGCAAATTAGAACACTAAATTTATATCGATTTGCTCTTATCCTATGGGGAAGATTTTCTTGCGTTATGTAGCTTCTATAACACACCAGTGAGGTTCGTCTTAGACTCTTGATTGCTCTATCCTGAGGTGATCGCATGCAGATGAAATTAAGCCTTTATCCTCGTTTGTGGAGATGTTTACACTTTTCTGCGAAACATTTAATTACCGGTATACACCTCATGAAAGGATTATATAGGCTAAATGTTAACTTTTATATAAACATCCGCTAACATAATTCAGTCTATACTGGAGATCAAGACGTTTCCCTGAAGTTAGTTGTCGTTCAGTCGTTATAAGACACGTGGAGTGTGGGTTCAAATCCGGCCCATGAACAAGGAATTTGTTGATGCCTACGATTTCAGTGTTTGTGGTGACAATAAGGGGCCGCCGTGGCTCAATTGGTTAGCGCGCTAGCACAGCGTAATGACCCAGGAGCCGCTCATCAATGCGGTCGCTGTGAGTTCAAGTCCAGCTCATGCTGGCTTCCTCTCCGGCCGTACGTGGGAAGGTCCCCCAGCAACCGTCGTGGGTTTCTCCCGGGCTCTGCCCGGTTTCCACCCACCATAATGCTGGCCACAGTCGTATAAGTGAAATATTCTTGAATACGGCGTAAAACACCAATCAGATAAATAAATAAATAAAAGGTTACAATAAGCGATGAACGACAATCTGACGTTCGTTGGACACTAGGCCTACATGTCTTTCCCCAGATAAGAGTGCGGTAAGTGCAAGTAGGTATAAGTTCGACAGGATGTTCAAAAGTTTACCCTGGACATCATAAAGACAGATCATCATATAGTAGGAAGCAAAAACTTAAATACATAAATAGATCGGCCTTTGCAGTCAATGGCCAATACCTTAATCGTATGGCTATATATAATAGTATATGGCCTGGTCTTAGCAAGACTGTAAATTTTCAACCTTTTCAACAACTTAAGCACTTTTTTCAGCGGAAATGAAGCATACAATTATATTATCAAAATGACGCTAAAACAATTGGTGTGTGTCACTTAAGATGCAAGCTTTATAAAACTGTGCAAATTATTTCTCTAAACCAATGGTCCAGTTAGAATGCTTCAAAATATTTGACACAGAGCCGATTGAAAATGTGGAAGAATAGGGGGAATTTCAAGAGAAAACTACATAACCTTTATGTGTGCGCAAATTTCACAAAATGCATTGATATCATTCATAGGACCCTATATTTCTTTTATGCCACGTATGTCTAACTGTATCTACTCTTGCGAAGTTTCCAAAGTTTCACACATCATCCATACGGGTAGTTCTATATACCAGAAATAAAATTCATAAAATGGTGAGCTTCGATGTAATGTAAACAGATATACGCCCTTGCATGGAGTAAGTCATGCATTTTGCATGATCTAGTTGCATTGTCTCACGTACAACAGACATATGAGTAAAAATGATCAAAGCATATATTCGTTTGTACAAAACCCACAGATAAGTCTACACTGCATACACGTCCATGCATTTACACATTGTTTTACCTGTACATATAGGTATATACGTCATGGTCAGACCAGCATATGTTACCTTGTGACTTTTATTACAGATGCTGTGTGCTTTGTAACGATTTCAAACAACGTCACGAGAGGTGTTGCGGTACTACAACGTTATTCCATCAAACGCCTCACATAAGTTTCCTATGTTTTACACTGTATCATATTCAACTTAACTCCGGGCTATACAGGGGCGATATATTCATCGTGTTGAAGTAGATCGAGACATCGACTATATAGCCATCAAAGTTCAACAGACGTACATATTTTCATTATCGATTAACTAGCGTGGTGGAAGATCTGGACACTGATTTGCCTAGAACCTGAATTGCATCTTTCCATCATCATTGAAAACTGTTGACGTCTTCTCTTTGTATGATTCCGTCCTAATTTAGTACTTTATGCATGTGCTCTCTGAGATTTTTGGTGGTTTCTGTTGTTTTGGGAATTGGTCTTACGATTACTGACCTAAAACGACCATATTGCTTGACGGCATTTAGCTTTTAAGACATGTACGAATGTATATATATATATATATATATATATATATATATATATATATATATATATATATATATATATATATATATATATATTGAAAGACGTATCTACATAAGATACAGTTCATTTTTTTTTAATTCAATGCTTTTTCCTTATTAAAATTTTCCTGATTCGTTCTTTTTTTAACACAAATGTTCATATCTCGTCTGCTGGTTAGTTTCATTAAATACGGACAATTGGTTTTGTTAACTACGCACGTGTAAACTGAAATTAAAAAGTCAACTGTCGATCAACTGTGGTGACAGGACGAGTTTTCTCCCTTAGTCCTGCACTCTTCAGTTTCCTCTGGAAAACAATCAAAGAGAAGGTCTGAGACGGTGGTCGTCGGCAGTATGAAATGCCACCTGTTGTACAACTGATTCTCTAACCGAAATTTCAGCTAGCTTACACCATTCTTTCATTCTTCTGTACTGAAGGTACTGGAGACACCTAGTGTTGAGGAAGGTAGTGGTGACTGCTCCAGAATAAACTTGTACACAGCGCAGTGTAGTCAGAAGACAGAACATAGATACCGGTACGAAAGTAATTGTTACACAGCTCAGCTTTATCAAAATCAGGATATGAAGATATGTTGTGGGAGGAGGGAAAGTCTTACATACTGATATATACTTGTCATCCATTTTCTTCGCAGAATGTCAGACCTTTAAAGTAACGTGTGTAGGCCTACTGAGTCCATCTAGATGGACTACACATTACTCAGGCTGTTCCAGTTAGTTCACTATTTTCCAGTTTCTCTATGACAAACTTTGTTAATTTGTTCAGATCTAGATCTGTTGTTTTTATTTCCCATTTTATCATTGTAGTTTGTGTTATGGTGAAGCAATTTCCAAAGCCTAAGAGAGTCATCAATCAACTAATTACGCCCTTCTTGGAGCCTAATCAGAATTGTGGTTTCCAGGTGTAGAGTGTCTTATGTCTTACACAGGAGGGCTTGGGCAACTCCTCTCCAAATGGCCACAAGTGTTTACAGTGACCGGACAAAGGAAGACTCAGAAACAAGCAGAAGAAAATGCTCATCTGATGGCCTGTGTTGTCTACAGGGTTTGGTGTGTTTGTCACAATGTAGTTTGGTACTTAGTTCAGACATGTATTTGAAACTTCCACTAACCTAGACTAAAGATTCTTAAGTATAGGATGAAGTTCATTATGAACAAAATTCTTCTCAAAGCAGTTTGTAGCAGCATTAAAGCTTTACTTAGAATTATACTTGTAGCAAAGCCATTTGGCTCCTTTTATGATGACCAGAATCAGTAGATGGTAATTTGCTTTTAAGATTCTTTTTATATAGTGTAAAGAAGACAAATTCAATGGTAATGGTTCAGCAATTGAGAAGAGAGACTAAGATTCTTGGATGTGAGTTTTCTTACTACATATACCTGGTGTGTACCTATACTTATTGAATGAAGTTCAGTGTATATTCAGTTCCTCCTGACATAGCTTTCAGTATCTAGGAGTTCTCTCCAATGGGAAAGTTGAAGATACACAGAGCATTGATGCCATCTGTTGACAGCAATACCTGTTACCACACCTGGAGCAAACAAGCTCCCATTACAGTCCATTTTCCAGTTTGCGAGCACCTGTGAAGTGCTCTGTGAAGATGGTGTGAGAAGATAGTTCTCCATGTTACACATTTCCCATTCCTTCAACCTTACAGCACTTGGGAAAGGACTGTCACAAGATGCTGCACATCACATTGCCTTTCTTAATGCCTGTATGAAGCTTAAGGTGAGTTCTACATGTGGGTTTTAAAGAGATACAGAATCATGTGCTTAAATAAAAGATAGGCAAGTCCATGCAGGATAAGCCTAGGGCAAGCTGAATTATAGGTATGGCACATTTAATAAAGCATAACCAAGTCTGTACGCCACTGTCAGCCAATTGATTGTGTCCTTTTTTTTTATTTGTTTGATTGGTGTCAATTTGATGTCTTTCTGAAGGATTTATATGACTGCAGCCAGGTTTATGGGTGGAGGAAACGCCAACCTTTAGTAGGACCAGACATCTTGACTTAAAGCCAAGACCAAAAGCCTCATTGGTTAAGGCCCTGATGGTTGCAGTGAGCAAGCGCTTGGACCATTTGAGCCAATGAACCACCCTGTATCATAGTGACTGTTGTTAAATTAACTCAGAAATATAACACTGACAAATCTCTAATCCTGGTAAGGAGGAACTATGTAATTTTTTGAGATATTAGATCAGTTTTACTGATGGAAGTTTTTCTAGCACTTTAATATTGAAATGTCTTGTTATATGTATGAAGGTTTACAGTGGGATGTGTGAGAAACACATTATTGATTTTTATTTATTTGCCTGATTGATGTTTTTACTGAAGAATATTTCACTTATACGATGGCGGCCAGCATTATGGTTGAAGGAAACCGGGCAGAATCCCTCAGAAGCCCCACGCACATCCACTGGTACACCTTCCTACATACGCCTGACTGGAAATACATTATTGAGTATGGTACATTATCTCTCTACAGGTAATGGGTTGCCTTTCTTCTCACAATTCTTTTGACATGGTCAAAATAAAGAGTAGGTATGAAACTGAGCTTTACATTTGGGTTCCTCCTCCAGATTATGCCCTCTTTGTGGACGCCTCCAGGGTTGGGTATGGAGCCCTTCTCACCCCAACTTCTGGTAGCAGCAGTCACAAAGCTCAGTGGATTTCAGACACCTGGCCATGTATACTTGGAAAACACACATTTTTGAACAAAAACGGTTGGATCTGGTCAAACGACTAGCAGGTTGTGCATCTTGTGAATGAAGGAGATGGTGCCAGGAAGAGGGCTAGTGGAGGCAACTGTGGCAAAATACTACAAGTTCTAAGGCAAACTTGTGAGAAACGCAACATCAGTGTTTGTGCTCAGCATTTGAGTCGTCTGGACAAGGTGGCGACGGATATTCTGTCCAAACTGGACCTGGAGAAGTTCAGAGCTGTTGTGGCAGATGCTGCCACCAAACCAAAGAAAACAAAGAAGCTGTTGTAACAAATCGACAGCTAACAAGGAGCGTGATGACTTATTTTATTCTTTATTTTTTTGCTATTCATGCTGAATCCTGCCATAATATTCTGTAATCCAGGATTTGAAGTCTTTCATAATTTTCATGCAAACATGATGTAGATGTGAATATACTTTTTTGGTTCATTCGTGCCAAGTATATGTGGAAAATTATAGCAGTCTTTAAGCAATTTAGCTTTGTATGTGTTCGACATATTTCAGGGTCCCATTTCCACCAGCTGCAAATACTTCATAACCACTTCAAGTATTACAAAATAGGGAGGGTGGATGGGAGAGTACAAATAGGTGTATTGCAATATTTTCTGAGAGTTTTTCGTTTGAAGGAGATGCTGAAACCTTGAAACATGTTGTTCTAGCTTGGAGTATTAAAATCATTCTTTTTGAACTATGCTTTTAAATGTTTTTCTGAAAAACTGCAAATCACACCTGTTTGAAATACGGCAACACAATTCTCTCAGATATTATATTTAAATGTTTTGAAGATGTTTGTTCTAGGTCATGTAGCCATGTTGGATTTCGATCACATCCTTTAAGGATTTTCTCCAAAACCAATGGATGAATCTTTCTGAAATCTGATACGCATGTGCATCTTTGCTAGTTACTTAAAAGGATGAAGAAAAACATCAAAAATCTGTTAAACTTTAGAAGCTTGTCACTGGTCAAGTATGTGATATTATTACATTAATCCAGAATGACCAATGGAAATGATTGTAACATCTTAAGCCAGGATATGTTGTGAAGTTACTGTCAATAAACAATGCAATGCAAATGAGTGTAAACAAGGGTCAACTTTTACCACATTCATTGATAGAGATTGGGTTTTAAGTACCAAGACAATTTACTATCCATTTGTGGTCGATAAGTGATGCCAGGTATTGCCGAATTACTGTAATTCTTCAACCTTTGCTCGTTTGCAAGGTGTTTATTCCAGCATATTCTGAAGGCATTATTCTGTGTTGACCGATGAAGTTATACTTTTTGTGAAGCCTGGAAACTGGGCAGCCCAACCAATTTAGTGTTGTCCCCCCCCAATCAAATTTAAGATGTGCACAAAGTGCAATGAAAGTTGCTTTCATATATGAAAAGATTGAGGAATTAAGAGTACTTTTCATTTCACTGGAAGTACAAGGCTCAGTAATCAACAATTGAATCTTGTAAGTCATGTGAATAGTAATGAAGACACCACTTCGACCAATGAAAATTTGTATTCATTTGCCAAGGTATTCTCCTATAGAGCGTTCACTGGCTAACACAAATTACGGTGAACCAATGAACACACAGACAGATCATACCTTGACATACATGTATGCTGATGGGAAAACAAGAGAGCACTGTCAACCAGTTTTTCATCACTGAGGCGCCTACAACAGCGGAGGCAGGGGATTGGGTGTTCCAGTTCTTGTTGTAAAATATATAAACACTTAACAAGATGGGTTTATTTGTTTCCTCTCATCCTTGCCACCAAGAGCCACATTCTAATATGATTAAGTAACAACAGTTACAACACATCATTCCTGTTAAGGGTAAATAGAGTAATTTCCTCGTAGGTAAATACAGGGTTTCTTTCTGGCTGCAGCCAGTCCGAATGGTTTTGAAAAAAAAAACAAGTCACATACAAAAGATCATGAATACACATGTATTTATTGAAATTTCAACACACTTTAGATCTAGTACCAACAACTGTGTGAACAATTACAGGTTTTGCATTCATTGTCATCACAGAAACCGTTGATGTAAGAGAGCTCCTTCACCAAGACAAAAACAGACTTATAACTGTGCATTAAGATCTATAACATGCTGCAAGTGAAGTAAAACCAGCCATACAATCATCTTATTAAGCGCATTAGGAATGTAGTACACAAAGAATCACTGAAATATCAAAACCTTAACAGCTAAATTATACCAACAGCCACAATGAGTAATTAACTGCACTTCAAACCCAAAGCTGCTATTTTCTTCCTCAGCTACAAGTTAATATACATGTTATTAGTATTTAAGGCATAACAAAGATTTTTCACAAATTTTACTAACAATTTTTTTTTTTATTATACTGGAATTTTTATGGAGGTGTGTAAAGATAAAGGCTCTGGGAATTCCGATTATACTTCCAAAATTGAACACCGGTATCTCATAGGTTACTGAGACTCACTGACTACATGGTAGTCTGTTAAAAGATCTGTGGATTTTGTGAGATATCAAACAGATCTTAGGAACACATATTAACCAATGCATAAAATGTCCCAAATGTCATGTTACAGAAGGAAAGTGCAAAAAAACCTAATCAAAAACTCTGTTTCTCCTACATACAGCGGGTGGACAAAGTGCGGGGTGTAACTTACAGAACATACAGCAATTACATTGTCTGCATAACTTTATACTGAAGATCAATTTTCACAAACCAATATTTAATGCCGAATAAATGTATATACATTATACTTGAATCGCTCTTAATAAATATGCAGTTTAAACATAAGGCATTTTATAATATCCTGGTAATATGGACTGGAAATTGGTGTGTTTCATCCACAGCCCATTCAGGTCTTGTCTCTCCTCAGTCTGAGGTTTATAAACAAGTCCATCATACTACTGTCAGAAAGACAGTGGGCTAGAAATCGAACCAACACCTCGGGTTTACATCCCACTGTTGTCTCTCTGTTTGGCCTGTCTGAGCACAGGTAAAGCACCACAGGTGAAAGGTTTGTTAGTATAATCCATGATAACCTGCTACTTAACTTGCACTCATTCTGGGCACAATCCAGACAGAGTTCAACAGTGGGAATTAACCTCAGCAACCCGCCTGAGAGGTATCCACCCCACTGCTCTTCGTTATAGACAATGTGGTGAAGTTCTGAAAGAGAAAGTGAAAATAGATATAATTTCAGTTTGTATATCAAAATCACTTGATTGGTTAAACAAAAAGATATATAGACAGCACAAATGAAATTCACAAGTTTAGGCATAAATGTAATTGGTGTAACACTGGATCACAAATAACTATTCATTTGACAGGAAATGGCCAGGCTGGTGGAACTGATATTAGCAATTTAATACTAAACCTAGTATGCTGCAACCTTACAGATACATCCATGAATTAGTTTCATCAACTGTACTTTTGGCCGTGCTCACAGACATTTCCCCTTTCTACTGGTAGTCAGGTTTCATACAGATGAAGTGCCAGGTGATAGCCACCTTATCTGATACCAGATAATCCACCTAACTCAGACGAGCAGCCGCCATTACTGCAATAGCGGGACTTAAACCTGACACCGCAATGATCTAAGTTCCCGAGTCTGCAGCAAGAGCAATGGTCTGAACAAATGTGGCCGCAAGAAGCCTTACATATGTTTGTGAAAAGAAAGGACTGATAAATTGGTGAAACAGAGATCCTACCACGGGAAGAAAACTTTGAGCATTGGAGGGACAGGTGGACCAGTCAATGTCAACGGAACATGAAAAATGGAGATCAGTGAACTCTTTGGGTGATTTATGACAGTCTTACAAAATTACTGTTCTACCATGCAGGAGCATGTTTGTTCGTGTTTTTAAGGTTCTATCAACCTCACCTCAGACATGGTTGGATGAATTCCTATTGTTCTGTCAAAATCTGCCTTTGTAGCTCCCATCTTCATGGCCACAGCATATCCCTGAGTTATTTCCCCTGCATGCGGGCCTGCCACATGGAGACCTATCACTCTCTCCTGTAAAACACAATACCAGGTCACGTCATTTCACTACATCCCATGAAGTTGTTGCAGTCTGTTTCTTTTAGCGAATCGCCTATATTCAGGTGTCTGTAAAATCAGTCATACTCGCTACCAAAATTGCCTTTAATCAGTGACACATAACAAAAGCTCTACACATGGATGTTTGAAGCCTATATTATTTCAAGGAAAATGAAGTTACAATACCTTTTTCTAATTCGTAATGTTTAAGTTCATAAGCTCAGTTTTGACAGCAACAACCCATTGCCTCAGGTGACGTCGCAATTATTCAAAAACCAGTGGCATGCTGGATATTGGGTGGAGTTCAACATGTTTTGACTGAGGGCGATACCAGCTACCTAAACTGCTACTGACTAAACTGTAAACCGTGTTACTGACACTGCCATGTTTGAAATTGTTTACACGTTTTAGAATGACATAACCTTAACAACTGAATGTTATTTTATCTCCTTTAGTATGTGATCTCACGGCGGGGTGGATTTAGAGATGGATGTTTAGAGAGGCTGTAGTGTAGGCTGTCTTTCTGCATGGACTTCATTCTAACCGCTTGTTGGTGCAGACATTGTAAACCAAATTAGCCTTCATGCCCATTGTCCAGCATGCAACTTGCTTTTGAATAATTATGATGTCACCTGAGGCAATGAGTTCTTGGTGTCAAAACTAAGTTTTTGGAGTGTAACATTATGAAATAAATATGGACGTCCAACATATCAATGTGTAGAGCTTGGATTGTTAAGTGTAACTGGCTAACGGCAATTTTGGTAACGAGAATGACTGACTTACAGACAGATGAATATAGGAGATTCTCTAAGAGAAATAGACTATAAAATATGGTAACGTTAACATGAAGACAGTCACTTATGATCGATTTTGTGACTAGTAGATAATTCGAAAGACAAACTAATTTGGTTCAAGTCCTATTATTATCAATATTATCTTAATGAGCTTTTTTGAATCTTGGCCACAATCATAAACCTGTCAAAACTATGCAAAATTTACCAAAAGTTTTTTGTAAAATTTAGACCTAATCTTCCAGGACTTTTAACACCTGTCCCTAATAAACCTGTGAATAGGCAGACTGAAGTTACCATCTTGGAGTGTCAGACTTCCTTATAGAACACGTAGAGTTATTTATACATCCTTGCACTGGAATATATGATTGACATGAAGGACAGTTGTGGCCAAGTTCAATACTTACATGTGCGGTTTTCAAACAGATGATTTTGGCATAACAAGCGTTTTCTTCTCTGTGAGGAACTGTCCATTCTAAGGGCTGGAAATTTGTGTGGTACACCTGCAATCAGACAAAACATTGCACCTCAGGTAAGCATTCCAAGATCACACCTAAGGACTACATTAGTGCTAGAATACAGAACAGAGGTTAGTTAAAGTAAGGCCACAATACCAAGTTTTCAATTCTAATTCAAAGAATGAATGCATGCATGCAGTGTTCCCACCCATGAAAAATAAGTTTTTCAAAAAGTTTCAAGAACCTAATAT
>NC_088301.1:57395105-57495832 GCF_032854445.1 Liolophura sinensis | reverse complement strand
CAAACACGACAAATGGTACGACATGAGCATGAAAGATCACGCAAAGGCACGACCACACAAGAGGGCTGTCTTCCGATGTTGGAGCGATATCCTAGGGAGAAGCACGCGCTATTGCACATTCTTTACTCACAAGAAAATCACCGGTTTGTGAAATTTACGAGGAAGATTAGGGCCAGTTTACCAGAAAATATCTGTTGCATGGTTCTACATGGCAAAATACAAATGTATATCAAAATTGGTGCGTCGCCTGTAGACACCAGTTGATGATTTGATCGCATATTTACTCCCTTAGTCAAGTAGATTTTGTTGTGCTGAGCTAGGTTACACATTGCAAGATAACCTTTCTGCTTTCACGGGTAGCGTACGTTCAAACAGCTGAAACAAGGGGACTGCCCCTTTGCCAACCATAATTCTGCACGCCTCAACAGGTCTCCGACACAGCTTTGTCCGCGAGAGGTGGAGCGTTATTCAGTGTTTCAGAGCTTGATGCGAGCAGTAAACAATTGAATATACTGTACTTTAGCTGTACTGTAGGGCATACCGGTGTTTTCTCTCCATTGAAGAGGCGTCTGGCGAGGAGTCGACCCGCCTGAATGGCCACAGGTGTGAGTTCAAGCCTTCCGTCCAGCACATCACCAATGGCATACACATATGGAACACTAGTCTGCTCAAGGTCGTTTGCAATCACTTTCCCATTCCTGCAGGAAAGGTAAAGAAGGAGAGATCAAAGAATGCAACCTATGTTAACCAACACAACTTGCTCTTTTAATTTAGTTCCATTACTAGCAATCTTGTCTTCAATGGGCCTGATTAAGACTCGCGTTAACTTTACGCTCAGACAGCTCAATCAGTGAACAGGTAATTCCCATCATGCTTGGACAATGCTGTCCACACCTGCCCTAATTCCAAATACATTTAGGTGTGCATGTCGAAACAATAGATCTTTTCGTGTTCACTGAAAACTTACTTAGGGTTGAGTTTTAACTCCAATCTCCTCAAGTCCGATGCCTTTTGTACATGCATCTCTCCCCACGGCTATCATTATCTAAAAATAGAATGAGTCCTTAGGGTTTAACTAACAATTTTACAGTCAAATGACAACAAAGAGGCAGAATGAAAAAATATCAATAAATATCCCACTATGTATACGCTTAATATATACTTTAATAATACAATGTACATTGTACTTATATGCACCTTGTCTACTCAGTAGGTAATTAAATTTATTGTTAATCTTTGTTATAAAAGCAGTTTATTGATTATTAAAACATGTATCGATTTCAGCGTTTTGGAAATCTACTAAAAAACCATTTCATGAAATCTACATACCGTGTTATATTCATCTACAATTTCCTTCCCGTCTCCTGTCTTAGCAGTCACTCTATACTTTCCAGGCTGACCTTCTTCGATACGTTCAATCTACAAAAGACAGGCAAATGTACTGGGTTTTATAGTTCTAGTTCTTATTCTGACAAAGTCCATGCACATGCGGCAAGATACACTGTGACACTATCAGACCAAAGGCATCCAGAGTCTCCACCCCACCACCCATCACAAAAAACAAAAAAAAAAAAGAAAATAATTTTTAGCATATAATTTCAGTTTAATGTAACTTCACAAGTTGTGATCAACTTTAAGTCAGCTTATGATCTACCTTGACGCCTGGAGTTATATATACCTCTCTTCGATCACAAGGACAGATCGCTGCGAAAGCCTACCTTTGTGGGCACAGCCTCGCGGATAAACTTGACCTTGTGGTTGGCCATGTAGTCTCCTATAATCTCCGCCATTTGCTGGTCAAATCCTCGCAGTAGGATTGACCTCACCATGACAGTCACATCAAACCCCATCCCAGCCAGGAATCCAGAATTCTCCAGGGAGATATTAGGATGCTCCTACACATAACGTCTTTCCCGGGGCATATTGCAGGGAGAAAATGTCATCACTGAGGGTGGAAAAATACAATGGCTCTACGGTTACATTCACATCCAAAATTTTTGGTTATTCAATTTATCAGTTATCAGGATAACTACTTCAATATTAAACACACAAATATATATCTAATTGCAGGTCATAACACCTTCCCACCATGCAATATGACGACAATATTTCAAATGGAGTTAACTAGTTTCAAGATTTGACTGCACCTTACAAGACAAACATACTTCAGTATTCGAAGAAGCAATGTAGAAGACTACCTGTGAAGAACAAAGCCTACCTGGTGATGCCGTATTCTCGTGCTCCTGGTATGTCTGGATATCGTGGCCGCCCACCTGTGGCTATGATGAAATACCTAGCTGTCATTTCAGTCACCTTTCCTCGTTTGTTTGTGGCCTGTAAATCAATAAAGTACACCAGGTCACATGTAGATTTCCTGCTATCCAACGTTCACACATGTGTCGTTGAAAACAGCCTTAGGATTCGTGGTAGCTCGACTCCACACTTCAAGTTATTTGTTGCGAAAATTTTCAGGGAAACAAGATGTGTTAAAAGTGATTGCACTTTTAAGCGACCTCTGGATGCTGACAGTGAGTATGCCTTCAAGTTCTGAAATATTGTAAAGGCAAGCTAAAAAAAGTCTAACCTGAAACTGAAAGAATTATCTGTTGACCAAATTTAAGGCTAAAAAATTTATTTATTTGATTGATGTGTTTTACTCAAGAATATTTCAGTCATAGACGGCTGGCTAGCATTATGGTGGAAGGAACCTGGCAGAAACTTGGGAGCACCCACAACTATTTGCAGGTTGCTGGCAGACCTTCCCACATACGACTGGAGGAGGAAGCCAGCTTGAACTGTGCTTGAACTTACAGCAATTGCATTGGTGAGAGGCTCCTAGGTCATTGTCCCACACTACCGTGCTTAACTAAGGCTCGCAGACAAAAAAATACTGTAAAATCTCAAATGGAAGAAAAATGCTCTGTTCTCAAATTGAAATCACTGTTCTGTCAGTTGGCTCAAATCCAACGTGAAATCATTAAGATTCTTTCCTTTAGTGTAAAACACCATGACAGCCCCAGTTTAAATAGCAACTGAGTTATCAACCTCAATATGACCTTATATACATGTGTACAAAACATGAAATCAGTATCTCAGCAGTATGGCTTCTATTGCATTCATGTTGTTCAAACTTGTTTTTTTGGCACCTGCCATGAAAAACTAGAAATTTAATCAAAACAGCCCCATCTGAAATAGTTCACATCAATATGAACCTACAAATCAAAATGAAGTCATTACCAAAAAACAATCTGTCTGAGATTGGACCATTGATTCGAATGGATGGACAGACATCATGGTGACAATATCCTATCGACATACTGTAATAACACAATTATCACAAGGTGCTGTGACAAGTCACAAATTCAAGCGATGACAGATTATCCCATTGGCAAAAGTTATCTCTTACATGGTTATGTCCGGGAGTCAATTCATAAGGACTATGAGATCAGAAAAGCCAATAGTGTGTCAAAATGTTTGAGTAAATGCAAGCAGCTGTTTGGGTACTATAAATATTACATATTCTGATATTACCTATACACAATGGAGTTTTTCTTTCATAAAGCCTGTGCAGATATAACACATGCATGTTCGTTGTGCTTCACAAAGATAACACGCTGACACGTAAAAGCAAATGTCACCAACCACAAAAAAGTATGTCAGGATGTTTGGAAGAGAAAAAATTGATAACTGCTAATTAATTATTACTCGAGTGCACATAAATGATGCCCAGCATGATAAATGTTGACAGTTAAAACATGTAAACAAACTATTTTCTCCACTTTCTTGATTACACTATCCTGTCAATGCATGTATGCACTATCCTGGCAATGCATGTATGCACCTATCATGGCAATGCAAGTATGCATTATCCTGGCAATGCATGTATGCACTATCCTGGCAATGTATGTATGCACTATCCTGGCAATGTATGTATGCACTATCCTGGCAATGCATGTATGCACTATCATGGCTATGCAAGTATGCATTATCCTGGCAATGCATGTATGCACTATCCTGCAATGTATGTATGCACTATCCTGGCAATGTATGTATGCACTATCCTGGCAATGCATGTATGCACTATCTTAGGCAATACATGTATGACGCAGATTACTGGCCTGTATTTGTTCAGAGCAAAGGCAGCATTTCTAAACTTGACACCTCTGGTACTCTCTGCGATGTTGTTGTAATTTTTATTTTTAAAGTGAACATCAAGTCTGCCACTATATATACAAATGAGGTAGGACACAGTTATCACCGAAAAAAATGTAAAAAGATCTGTAACACTTTGAAAGCCGAGAAGATAAAGTTCAGCACTGGGATATGGCACTGACACACAATTCACTCTGAGCAGCCATGTTGTAGAAACCGCTATGAAACTTGGCCAATCACAAGCGCTGAAAGCGTCACATGTTAGTTGGCTGTTGAGTGAAAAAGTTCATAAGGCTCTTGATTGTTAGTTTGGTTTCTCATTGTGGATAGACAGATATCGATGCAATAAATTGGATTTTGCAGTTAGTTTAAGTGTTAAACTGATGCATTTTACGCGCGGACACTCGACTATTCTGGCTGGGACACTCATCCCTAAGCCTTTCACAAATCCTGGCTAGGGGTCTGCAGGGTGAGCTAGCAAGAAAACCGCTCGAGAGAGTTATTGCGTGAAGAAAAATATTGTTACTTTGCATTAATTTTCTTGGCAAAATCAGATTTTTTATGAAAATATCTTTCCAAAATCTAAATGAAAGAGTCTGTTATCAATCATAAAGTCCTACTATGATCCATGAATTCCCTGAAGTAGGTACAGTCAGCTAGGCCAAATGCTTACACCCATGCAGGACAAGGACAAATAGGGGCACTAAAATCCAACACTTTGTTTCCATGACCATCACCCTGACCAAGCACCAAACAAAAAGAAGCATCGGCCCTTTGAACAGACCTGATACTCCTTGACTGGGTATCACACTTTTTTGTTTGTATTTTCTCACTGTTACATCATTGAATACCGATGGTACGAGAGTTGTCCTAGGTCTGTGACGTCAGTCTAGATAGTTATAAGATGCCAAAATGGGGTCACCAAAGGAGTGGCTACGTACTGACGATTGTTTGCTATTTATTTTGTTGATACGCGATGTAAAATTTCAAAAATATTTTTAAAACATTCTGAAATACAGCTTTATTAATTAATTCAACTTTAGTGGCTGACTATATATTTACGCAGTTCTGCAGGTTCAGTCGGAGAGTATTTATTCACCCTTTTTCAGATCTTTTCCCACCTCCCTGCAGAACTGCAAGTGGATGGGTCACTGGCTAAGCCCCTTGTTGGCCGAGGTCAACACATCGATTTCCAATGTTATTGCTTATCATCTTTACTATTTCAACAATATTCCAATAGCTGCTATACTTACCTTAGCTTACATAAATGTATGTGTAGCACAATATAGTAATCAGTGTGCGGCATGTGATATGCATGTATTATAGTGGGAAGACCTCAGGCAACATCAACAGGCTTGATGAGGCCAACTGAGCATAAACCTAACAGTGTGTAAGCAGCACTTTATGCACGTTTTGGTAGGTCCATTTAACATGCATGAAAGCTCAAGAGTGCTTTTGGCATCAAGGTACATATAGATCATTTAATAGTGAACATGAGGTTACCATAGCAACCAAAGTTAACCTTATGACAGCTCGTCAGTGAAGACTGTCAAGCATATACTATAGAGATACTGTATAATGGGGCTACTACATGAAAAAATACACTGAATTCTTGGATCAAATTCATTGATATTAACAATTGAAATGCTGACTTTCACACGAGATAGAATGATGTGACAAACACACTGAGTTGAACAGATTCTCTGTACAACACGTGGTAACATGAAGGATGGGTAGGAACTAAAACAGGTGGGTGGTACCTATTGGAAACTGTGAAGTTAATAGAAATGGGCGGTCGTAAAGAAAGGCTGGTGGCGTTAAAGAAGGGGAGGAGCTAAATAAAGGAAGGGATGGAGCTAAAGAAATAAACGGTTGCAAGGGATTGGTGGAGCTAAAGCAAGGGACTGGTGGAGCTAAAGCAAGGGATTGGTGGAGCTAAAGCAAGGGATTGGTGGAGCTAAAGCAAGGGACTGGTGGAGATAAAGCAAGGGATTGGTGGAGCTAAAGCAAGGGATTGGTGGAGCTAAAGCAAGGAAATGGTGGCTCTGAAGAAAGGGAGGGGTGGGGCTAAAGAAAGGCAGGGGTGGGGCGAAAAAAAGGCTGGTAGTGTTAAAGGAATAAGGTGGTGTTTTTAAACGGAAGGGATGGAGCTGAAGAAAAGAAGGGTTTTAAAGAAAGGAAGGAGTGGAGCTAAAAGCAGGTTTATCACACCATTTTCTAGGCTACATGCCTGTCTCAGAGAGAGAATTAATAACTTTTTACAGTGTCTCTTTCAAAAAGCCTGCACAGATATAACGCATGTATGACATAACATATGTATGTTTTGTTGTTGCTGTACCTTTCACAGAGCAGTTAGAGTGAATGGATGTATAAGCTTAATGTGTAGGTCATAATAGATGGAGGCAATATTTCCTGTTAGCTTCAGGTAGTGCAACCTATCCTGGCCTGTGACAGGATTCAAATTTAACGGCAGCCACAACAGCCAATGCCGCCACTGCCCTATCACATGGCCGTAATGCCCCTAAAAATGGTGCCTAACCCACGGCCACTGTTTTGCCGCCGTAAAACAGGAATGGCCTACGTGCCCTTGACAATAAAAGGATCGATCTATTCATCACGTCTGTCTGATTTTGTGTTTTGTTCTCGCACCATTATCCTCTTACAGTAAGTTAATCTTTCCAATAATTTACGACAATGCCATACCGGCCTGGATTTGGAAACCCTGCCCTCTTAAGTTAAACTGCAAGTGTGTACACATGAAGGTTTCCAATACTACCTTCCCTTTGCGGGAGCAATGTATGAATCACGGCGTGGCTGCAGGACGAAGTGTAGTGCTCGTCTTTGAAAATGCTGTCAGATGAGAGACTAAAGCAAATTAAATCCAAAATGTTGAAAAAAGGAGCAGAAAAGAACACAACATTGGATGCTTTTATTTCGTATAACCAGGTAAATTATTTCCGTATCAAAATGTATATACTTTAATTTCATTTCAACAACTTGGTTATCGGCTTTAATTTGGTGACCTTGGAAATGACCAGTACAGTAAAATGGTGATAACGTCATTACACACAATCATCACATGTCAGGACAATGTGATTTTGTGTGAAACGAGGACAAAATGGTTGTCTTAACTTTCCACTACAAATAAAAATTAAGGCACTACCCCCTCCAAACCCCCCATGATTGCACATTTGGCCTGAATGCCCTGGTTATCACTGTGTATGCCTTCCACAATGACCTTGATGCCCTAACCATATAACACTTACCACAGGCCAAACTGTCCTTGCCCCTTTTCTTTTTTAAATTTGAAGCCTGCTATGAGCATTTACAGCCTTGATCAGTTGATTCACACTATTGTCGACCGCTTCAGTCATATACCATATACAAATACTTACTATTTCTCTGTCCTTACAACATACATTTTTTGGATTATATCTGTGAATTATTGGCATCGGTGTAATACACTGTGTTGCATCAAGAAAAATACTGACCTTAATTTTGTGCGGCCCAATAAACTCTCCATAGGAATTGTGATAGTCAACATTTTTGTCTCGCAGACTCACTCGGTAGCCCCAGTTCAAAGACCCAATATGATCCTACAAAAGACAACAATGGCACCAACCAATTATTACCTATGCTAACTTTCTTTACACAAATAAGTGTTTCCATGTGACCCTAACAAGGTAAGAGTCAAGATAAAGTTTTTAAAAAGCAGGTTTTGCATGTACATGACCACACAAAAACTAAATAAAATTACACAAAATGAAGGACTTACCTGAACTCCATTTCTTAAAGTGTCCCAATTGTGTTTCACTAGAAGACAATTAAAATGTAATTTAATTATTAACTTAAGCTCAACAAAACATGAGGAAGCTATCTTTACAGTTCTTATATCATTACAGAAGAAATGCGCAATAACAGATACAACTCGAATTGTATTTGTAGAGAATTTAGTTGAGGCATGCAGATTTGACAAAGCAGACTTACATTATCCACAAGATTAATGAACATTAAGCAAACCTCATGACCCACAAGCAGAGCTCATGATCCACAAACAGACCTGATGATCCACAAGCAGATCTCATGATCACTGATGTAACTTAAAATTTTAAGGTGCTTGCTCTCAAGGCAAGCTGACGATGAAAACTGCTCGCCTGCATTCATCTTCAGTGGCCATGCCATGACACAACCATATGTTTTACAATCTGTTGCAAACATTAATATTAAAATGGTATTGAATTAAAAACAACACATGTATCAATCCACATTTGTGCATTTTTATCTTACTAGTTACTGTAATGAAGTGAAAAAAAAAAAAGGAAATTCAGATTTGTGTTGTGCGAATCAATTGGGTAACTTTTTGAAGTATTTAATTAACCATACACTGTTTACTCTATTACTAATACATGAGTGCACATCTTTCACCTCGGTGCAAGGATTCCAACAAACGTTTATTTTCTAAAGCATGTACCTAACATATTTATTGAAAGATGTTTGAAAATAATTTGTCAGATGTAACTGTCATATTTAATTATAAACCAGAATCCACTCAAAGATTATGATTGGTAACATGGTTTATCTTTCAGCATGGTGCAAGAATTCAAGCCCAAGGACATTCTTCTTCCCAAGTCTCAACAAACAGTCTCAAACGTTTAGCGATATTGTACGAAGACGCAGAAGGGCTACTGGGATCTGTCCTTAGATCCACAAGAAGACCTAATGATTTAGAAGGAAACTTAATGAACCACAGGCAGACCTAAAGACCCACAAGCAAACCTAAAGCTCCAAAAGCAAACCTAATGATCTACAAGCAAACTTAATGATCCACCAGCAGACCTCATGATCCACAAGCAGACCCCATGATCCACAAGCAGACCCCATGATCCACAAGCAGACCTCATGATCCACAAGCAGACCCCATGATCCACAAGGAGACCTCATGATCCACAAGCAGACCCCATGATCCACAAGCAGACCTCATAATCCACAAGAAGACCCCATGATCCACAAGCACGCCTAATGATCCACAAGCAAACAGATAAGTCATTCACAAGCCTTACCTCCATCTGAAAACTCCCAGCCATAGTGTTTTGCATCTCCTAATTCTTCTCCTATGAGGGATAATAAAACATTTAAAAATGAAAGTCAGAGAAGTTACACAAACTTCATAACTTCTGTGCTTTGTGCAACAGCCACTTATGTTTTCAGTTCATTCTCACAACCACACCTTATGACTTGAATAGGTTTTACACAAATTATGCAATGTGGCTGATGAACAAAAAGATTAATGTCCTAATTCGTCTGGATTTCACTGCAAACAAATTTTTCCAGTTACTACACCAGGTAACATTAAATACAGATGTATATGTACAAGGAACAAGAATTTGTTTGCATTAAAGACTACTGCATTGGCTGACATCGCTACAATGTAAATATTGCTACAGGCAGCCTGGTACCTGCAGGAATGCTGTAGCACACGTCCAAAATATGGGCAACTGCATGTACATCTACCTGAACAGGTGAGGCAGCTTTCCTTTGATATCACATGTGATGTGGATACTCACCCAAAATGGCAGCTTGGTGCATGAGCTTCTTTGGAATACATCCAACATTCACACACGTACCTCCCAGACCTGAAGAAACGGTTGTCAGAAATCGTTAATGCACACTCTAATTAGAAACTCATTGATCTTCACCTCAACCCAAAATGTCACCAAAGATTTGCTGACATTATTAAAATGTTTGGACAGGTAATTTTCAGCCGGTGGCTGATAATCAATATTCTGCCAGATGCCTTTGTCATTGCTGATGCTTATTTCAGTCACCAAGCCTACCGGCATATGATGGCTAGAAACACAGGCAGTCTCACAAAGACAAAGGTATCTTAATTGACAGATGAGAAAATTTGTACCTTCTGCATTTCTCTAAATTCACCTACCTCTGACAAATCAAGTGCACTTCAAAGAAAATTGACTAGTAAATTAACAATTTATTAAGAAGAAATAAATGGTGAACCTCACAAAAACGTTCAATGAATGCTGCAGGCCATATCATTTATTCAATCAGGGTAAAGATGCAGTACACATAGCTTTCCATGTTTAAATGCCGAGGTTCCTCTGTATGAAGTTCGTGTTCATCTTCATGTTATCTCTTGATCGATTACAAAATTAGATACAGAAGAGCATGTACTTTGTAGCAAAACCTTCCAGTTTTAATGCTTATCATCCATTCAAGTTCATAGGCTGATTCCGCAGAGCTTTCTGACAACAGTCAAAACTTAAAACCTCAACAAAAAAAATACCCAATTCATGACTCCCCAGAGTTCAAAGTTCCATCTATTTGTCTTAACACAAGAATTTTTATTAGTCAAAATTGATTTTGGCCTTGCGAAAAACCATGACTTAATATACCTCATGCAAGTACAAACAGGAATAGCTTTATTGGTACATGTGTATCACACTGACTCACATGTAGAGGTACTTAAAATGATTCTAGCACAGGACTTGCAAAAAAAAAACACAAAGATCTATTCATTTTTACAGCAATACAATAAAATACAATTAAATCATGTGGAGAGGTAAGTGGAACAGAAAAAGGGGAAAACAGCTTACAACTTACCCCATGAGGTTCCCTGTGGGGAAGGTTTTACAAAGTCTAACACAGCCACTTTTTTCCCAAACCCTGCTGCTTCCTGCAAGAAAAAAAAAATGTACACATACATTCCAAGCTTACATACATTCCCTATTACTATTATTGTAAGGAAAATTTTGACCCTTTTGCTCAGTGTGTAAAATCTGTTTTACCCTTATGAAAGTCTCATTATAATATTGTCTCCCGTAGGACGATCTACAGGTTACTCTATCGTCACATTTATAGTTCTGCATCCTGACAAAAACTGAAGGAGATACCCTCTAATATTTCTAGTATCCCACCCCTGGCGCAGGGGCTAAAATATCATCACATATATGGGCAGTGCTATAGATTGTTTTTTGTCAGAGCGAGTACTGTACTCCTGACTTTGAAAGAGAGGGAGTACATTACTTCCGACTTTCCAAGTATACTTCACCATTTTGGGTTACCAGTAATACATCTGAAAAGTGTGAAATCGATCGAGTGAGAGCGGGGTGAAGAAGAGACATAGACCTACATGTACAGAGATTCTTTCCTTTGTAGTTATATAGGATTACCCAGCATACAAGTATAAATTGCCCCCCTCCACCCCCCCAAAAAAAAATTGAATAAAATAATTATTTCAGCTCTCCCACAGAGGAATAAATTTGAGTGAAGTTAATACATTCACTTCGCATCAACCTGTGTGGGGTTTATTTTAATAACTCACTGACAAAAAAAGCAGGGGTTGCAGTGTTAATTTTGTCTATGGTAACCTGCCTGATGCTATAGTAAACTTTTCTTTTACCCGTCTAAACATTTCTTGACCAGTACAAACTTGTTAACAATTGCCGTTTTGGGGTCAAAAGATGATAAAACAGTTGTTGATATAGGCTACATCCATTAGAAGAGAAGAATTCAATTTTAATTATTGGCAGTATATAGTATAAATCTGAAGCGTTTCTGTGCACATGTTGCTAGCTGTTCTCATGATATTTTTTTTTATTCCACTTCATCAGTTTCTCTTTACACTAAATCATAGGTAAATGTATATGTCAGAAACTGGATCTTCCCTGATACTTAACACTGCAGACTGACGATTCGTGGGAAAACAAAATCAGACATTTGGGTGCGATATAAGGATGATATTGTGCAATACAGAAGCAGAACATGCAGTATACTAACCAAAAAGACTGTTTTTAACCCTTTGCTATATCTTCTTCAGGGCAAGCACTCGAGAATGTGAGGAAGACAAATACATGTTATCACTGTGGGCATTCTCCACAGCTGTGGGTGGTGGCAAAGGTGCTTTTACTTTAGCCTAGAAATATTTGAAAACTAACCCATGGTGCAGAACGTCAAGCACATGGTTCGCTGTGGAGATTTACTTTTTGATTTTGACAGGACTGTCTGCTTTAAATCTTGTATGTATGCTAGCCTTTGGGAACTTAGGTCCCCACACACCTCTTCGTGTAAATACAGTATG
The DNA here is from genome assembly GCF_032854445.1 of Liolophura sinensis. Lineage (NCBI taxonomy): Eukaryota > Metazoa > Mollusca > Polyplacophora > Chitonida > Chitonidae > Liolophura > Liolophura sinensis. The sequence continues at coordinate 57,483,585 of NC_088301.1, read as the reverse complement.
CTCTGTTTAATTTTATAAGCCTATCATGTAATTTTTTAAGCATATTAACACCTGTACACCACTTATCTGTAGCACTGTATGGGTTTACAGTATTTCATTAAACCTTATTTACAACCAGATTTATGAAACCAGATCTACACTAAGATCCTTGTATTAAAACAGGCCCATGGATCTGTTTTACCTTTGATGCTGCCAGACCTCCTGATCCTCCCCCAATAACAATGAGATCATAATCATAGGTTTCTTCTTCCCCGTTTATCATGGGTAAAAGTCGGTTTTCCTGATGAGCCTTCATCGTGTCATCACAGCCACCTGTAACAGCAAACCAGGATACAACATATGAGTAACTCTTGTCGCACGGTCTTGTCCTAATGCATATCAACCCAGATGTCACACATAAAACAGGAATGACAAGACAAAATTCATTCACCACAAGAATTCGGAAGTCGACAATTTGCGCTTGATGAAAATGTTGACTTCAAAACCAAAATAAAGAAGGATGATTAACACTGTGATACGCAGATATTATCCTTTAATTATACAGTGATATGATCTTGCTATTAAATCAACAAGAGAAAATCATAATCCTGCATACGTATGCATAAGGATTGCAGAACATCATATGTGATGTAGGTGTAAACTGTTGTGGCGGTAAAAGACACTGTGGGGGGAGTTAGTGCTCACACTGCAGAGGCCTTTGATATGCAAATCGCAAATTGAATTTGGCAACCCATGTACTATGGGAGGCAATTGCAACCCTGTTGACAGCTGAGCAGACTTCCTTGGTCTCTGAAAAGTGAATTGCTATCAATGATTGGCTATCTGTGTCCTAGGATTGACCAAAAACTTTAACCAAACTGGACGCTGACACCGACATCTGATCACTCTCTCACAATATCTCTCCTCACTGCAAAAGGCGAGCTAAAAATTAATCATTCAATTAAGTACCCACCAAATGAAAGAGAAGTAAAAGCTGTCTAAGAAAATGGTTAAATATACTTTTTTCCAAATTTTCTGGTCAAGTTAAAGTTAAATAACATAAATAAGATATTAGGATTCCACAAGGAATCTATTTGTTCTGAAGAGTTAGTAAAAAAAGCCATCACCACTGCAAATCCATGGCACAACATGTGAATGTACGTGCACACAGCGTGTTCATGTTTTATAGAAGTAGTCGGGTGTTTCCGGATATTCAACACTCCCAAACAATACATCTTGCATTCTTAGCCGATTTTGGTCCTAGACATTGTCAGTTAGCAAGATAAGAAGTTAATTCTTATAGATCTTATGAAAAAAAAGTCACATTTTAACCACAAGACTCCTTTAGCCACGGCCATGTTGATTGTGAGGATGTCAAAGGGAAGAAGTTTTTGGTAACTTTTTAGATGGTCGATTACATCACATACAACACATCACTTGCATGTATGGTAATGGTTTACAATAATTTTATCTGAAATTTTCACGTGTTTTTTGTCCTTTCTCATTTTACCAACCTGTCTTCAGCCTGTGGTTTTTGTCTTTTAACACTAAAACTCTTTGATAAATCTCCCAAGAATAATGTCAAAAAGTCTTTTGTAGCGCTTAACCAGCAATTCGCTTGAACTGTAACTTGCTAAGTTTTTAAAGTTCAAAAGATTGAAAAATGCAGTCTCTCATAAGAAATAAAGCATTAATTGGTTTGTTCAAAGATTGACTAATCATTTTTTGGTTTATTGGGGTATAAAGGAAAAAAAAAACGCTGTGTAAACTGCATGAATCCCTATATCGGTTCGCACAAAAGTTTGCACAGCAGTTTTCTCGTTTATACCCCAAATCTGACAACTTGATAGCGCCTTACAACCGTACATTCAGGAAAGTTAAATAAAAAATACATCAACACAAGATATAATACATCAACAGAAGTTTAGAAAGAAATCCTGTTTTACAGCAACAAAGCCATGTGTATTCTATTTTATGAGACTGTAACATTAACCACATACTACACATACTTTTGATGACCTGACCTGTTACTTTAAGTAGGCAGCAGTTTTGCCAATGATTACCATTTGCAAATACAGAAACTTTTCACAGGAAGTACATGTACAAAGGCAAACATGTTCAGTAAATTTGGCAAACATGTTCAGTAAATTAATGGAACCTTTTATTGTCTCAAAGAGAAAGCGACATAATGATACCATAATGTGCGGCTAGTGTGCAGCAGCACGTCGCGCCTATGTTACTGCTGTAATATCATTCTGTGATTATTGTGACATCATGATGAGCTGGGAAAACAACATCTGACATCAAGGTTCTGCTCCAGGGCGGTCGCCATTGGGCTTATTTTCATGACCTGATGAATGTTTTGTGTCCATTTTAACCTTTTCAACTAATTGTATTAGCTAAGGGTACCTTTGTAGGACATCTCCCTTAGTGAGAACTTGTAGAACAAAGCAGTATCTCATGCTTAAATCACGTACACAAGAGCACAATAAAACAGCCCATAAATTCTTAACGAGTAATCCTCTAGCAGCCATGCTGTTACCTGTACAGGCTTGACACAAGATAACCAACAGAACATGCTTACTCACTAGGGCAAGGGAATATAGGACGTCACTAAAATGGCCCTCAAGCTCCTGAATATATCACTTCAAATTTTTTTTATCCTCGTATGTCTTGGTACGTACCAGACAGTGGTGTTTACAGATTACAGCAAAACACTTGACAAGGAGAATATCGATCTCTGATGTAAAGAAGTTTTACAACAGAAAGTCGTCCACCTTATTGTCTCAATGTAAGACATACCTCACAAACTAAATACTTTGATACAATTTTTTGCAATCTTTAAAACAATTAGCCCTGCCTGGCTCATACCATTTTAATTACTAAAAACTCTTGCCAACTTAAATTGTATGACTTAAAATTAACACCTGGTTAACTTAAAACTACAGATGTTCAAAGCAGATCAAAAGTATGGTATGGCATGATACTAAGCCATGGGATTAATCTTTTACCACCTTGCCTAATAGAAAATGGGATACAACTACACTCGAACAGAACTGCCCTACTCCGAATTCAGAGCTGTTCTCGGTTTGTTTTGTATTCAATAATCAGATATTTCAAGTTTAGTTAACCCTGGGTGTGTTCTATCAATTCAGGTTTGGCTATCTAACTCATGCTACGCTTAAATATAAGGGCCTACCTTGTGTAGTATTTGCGGTTTAAATGAGATAGCATTTGGGGCATTAATACATGTACAATTAATGCACAGCAATAAATAGCCTACATGGAATCCCAGAGCAAGGTGTCACCAGTATGCCCTGGCTATACGTAGATACTCACTCTTTTGTGAGTTCGTCCAGCTCATGCTGGCTTCCTCTCTGGCCGTACCTGGGAAGGTCTGCCTGCAACCTGCAGATGGTTATGGGTTTCCCCCGGGCTCTGCCATGTTTCCTCCCACCATAACGCTGGTTGCCATCGTATAAGTGAAATATTCTTGAGTATGCCATAAAACACCAATCAAATAAATAAATAAATAAATTACTCTTTTGTCATCAAAATAAAGTAGAACACTTTGAAGAGTCTTTACCTTGCAGAGTTTCCTCAGCCTTAAAGAAATGTATATATCAGACATGAAAATGGTCCACTCTGTGAAATTCATTGGCAAAAAAAATTTTTTCATTTAAAAATGTCAGCCATTTTGGAAAATGACCACCATTTTGAAAATTCAGGAGGCAAACAGGTTTTCCGAAAGAGGAGCCCTTAAGGCCCATCCATATTAAATTTGGCACTTATATTCATCAGTAAACCACTGTCCTAAATATAATATGCTGAACTAATTGCTTTCCTGGAAGTAACCCAGTCTTACATTATTAGGCCAATCAAAACTCAGAAAGCAAGAACAAAGCTAGACATTAACATGTACTTCACATTTACTGACAAATCAAATGGTGCAAACAATTTACAAGTGAAACATCTATTTAATGATGCATAGTCCAATATGTATCAGTGCACAGCACTTATGTTGGAATCACTGACAAAGCAGCTCAGGTATTCTCCAGGCTAAGTTTGACAGGTAAGCTGAATGACTCGACAAACCCTATTCAAAGGCTACGTGTAAATAAATAGTGTGCTAAATTTTTAATCTAAGCACTTGTGCTTGGAATAGGATGAAAGTTTAGACGTGTCCAATATTAATTTACTTCAGATGGGATATAAAGTACCTTTGTTTTAAACTGAATCAATACCTGTAATTGATGCTCATGAGTGTATAACATGAGGCCTCATGACCAGAGTACATGCCAGTACTTGTTCATCACTACAGCTGAATGTGGAGGCCAAACATAACAAAGGGCAGACATACAGCTCATAACCTGGTTATGGGATAAGCCTTAGCACATGTAAGTGAAGAATTTGACCCTGTTCTAAAAAGGTCAAAGCAGATGACCAGAGAAATGAAGGTTTGGGTCAAACTGCATGACACAGAAAGAGCTGATGAATTCAGCACACTGAGTGACACCTGCAGGTTTTACTTCAGGAAAACATTCATTCACTCTGGCCAATTGTTTTTGACAGATGTACAATATGGTTACATTTATACTACAAATATCCCTAAAAATCTGATGCCCTAGATGAACACAGTAACTAACATTTTACTGTGACTTTCAGACATCTACAAGTACATCCGCACTCCACTGCTTAATGCCTTACTGAAGATTTTTCCCCTCATAAAATTACAGTTGTATGGGTGGAGAAAACTGCCTAAAGTACACCACCAATCTCATGGCAAGTTACTGAAAACTTTTCCTACACATGACATATTATTATTTGTTCATACACTGTTCATGTAAGTGTGAAATAGATTCTGGTCGTCACATACGACTGGCGACTTTTTAAAAGAGAAAGTTACTGAAGTTATTTTGGACAGGGGCAGGGGACTCAAATATACAAAATATTCGTTTGTGTTTGCAATTCCCACCATGATAATCCCAAGCCATTCTGCTGAATTTTTTTGATGATTATCGTATTATTAGGTTAACAGCAACATTCAGAAACACCTGGCCATGTTAAATCTGTTAGGTTTCATAAACTTTACAGATACATCGTAATCAATGACAGCACTTTGTCACAAATGAACATGGATCAGTTTTTGTAACACTGAAAATTGTATATTAAATCTATATATACTCAAAATATCACAAAACACTTACCTAAATGTGATCCCTTGATAAATACATTGGGAACTGTTTTCTGACCTGTTATCTCTAGCAGGGTGTTTTGTATGTCTGGACCATTGGCTGAAAAATTGAAAATACATAAAATTATTCATTTTATTCAGTGATATGAAATGCATTCAAGATATCATCGAATAAAGCTCTTGGTTATCTGTAATTATGGTAACAATATTTCTGAACATATTACCCAATAAAGATTCATAGTGTGAACTGGGAAAGAATAGAAGACAAGTGTTCTGGAGATATTGTGCCAACAAGGTCTGTATGTCATCTATATATAACAGATAATGGACTAGCACCCAGCACAAACCCAATGCATTTCCACTAATACATGAATAAAATTTGGAAATGATATTTAATAATTACATGAGCCCCCATATAATATAAGGATAGATGACCACTGTTAACGAACAGCTTAATTTTAAAGTTAAAATGAAGCAAATCAACCCCTGGTAGCTCATCTGTTGCAGACACATGAATGCAAAACTTCAGCTCAATGTATGAAGGACAGAGGGTGTATATTTGATAATTAGGTGGCCCAGCACTCTGTGAACTCGAAATCTCTCGCTCTATTGAAATTGTTTAGATATTTATTATATTTCTTCAGTCTTTTTTTTTTTAATCTTTTTGACAGCTTTAAGAACTGTAAAAAGAAAAGTTTTTTATTTGACATTGTTGAAATTTGGTGACTTTAGGAACACAGTTACGAGGCAAATTATGGATGTTTTTGGTCAAGTTAGGTCACATGACATGGCAGGCATCAGGGATTTTGATCAAAACCTTTAAAAATCTTCTCAAGAACCATCGAACAGATTCTTTTGAAATTTGATATACTTGTAACGTGATTCCAGTTAGAACAAATATGAACAAAACTTGGACATGAATTTACACTTTGGAAGTCGAACTTATGATGTCATAAAAAGTGTCTGTTTGATAAGGCTTTCCTCTATTCTGGTGTATTTGGCAAGGCTTATTCTGAATCTGCTTTCAGATTTTACCTATCTTGGTACCTTTCTGAGATATGGTCAAAATATTTTTTCAGTCACATAATTCCAACAGCCTGTAACTCGAGAACTACGAAAGCTATAGATCTGAAAATTTGCACCGAACTGTATCCCACGACATGTAGTTTATGACGGATGCCAACAAATTTAAGTCACGATCTACAGTTTTCTTGCTAGAAATATTTAAATGACACTGCCCTACATCAGAAATAGAAATGTAAGCCTTTGCATTTAACTTAGACTTTAGAGGCAAGTGTGCATTAGTATACATGTGCTGCAGGTAACAACTCTCCCTCCTGTCCACAGCTATCAACAGACAATTTTCAATGTTTACACACAAAGCCAGCCCTGTTCGCAATGTACATGTATAACAGGTAATTCTCAACAACCCCGACAACATTCCCCTATACCCGTGCTATCAGGAATATAAGTCCAAAGCCATGGCCAAATATGTGAAAAATATCTATCCACACATGTACCTTGAGTCATGATGAGCACAAAACATGTTACTCCTTTAAGGCCAAATTCAACCGTTACAGAAATATTGTGATTTCTGACATGCCCGTAAGGAAGAGACTGCCTTTAGCATATTGCACAGCAAAGTAACTACAAAAGTGTATGCCATGGCTTTGGACTGAGGATCTTCTTTGAAGAAAACAACACACAATACCGCTTATTCCTTCTAACTGTTTGACAAAAATTTCATACCTCCTAACATTTCCTGTCACCTACACGCGCTCTGTCCTAACCGACTCTCATAAAATGAGCTGAGCCCAAGCAAACCAGATGGGACACAAGAGTGGAGTGATTGCACACCATGTGTCAAGCAACCTGAAATGTACATACATAACCAGGAGCAGTGAACGCCTAAGCTCAACTCGATCAAGAGGCTGTGGTGGTTTTCAGCACTAGACAGATTGCATGCCATATGTGGTTGTGTGGAGTTCAAAACCAGTTGATTATTTTTCATTTCTGTCCTGCTTTTTCTCCATCTTGCCTGTTTTTGTAAACTCTGTTACAAGTTGTACATGCAGGTTGAATGTATGCATTTTCCTTTGTCTATGTACTTCTCCAGTTGAAGAAAGCTATTCATTGTTTGTGTGTTATCATCTGTTGGTAAACAGATATTTTCCACAGCTTAATTTTTCTGGGGGCCTTCGTGGCTGAGTTGGTTAGCGCGCTAGCGCAGCGTAATGACCCAGGAGTCTCTCACCAATGCGGTCTCTGTGAGTTCAAGTCCAGCTCATGCTGGCTTCCTCTCCGGCTGTACGTGGGAAGGTCCACCAGCAACCTGCGGATGGTCGTGGCTGTGCCTGGTTTCCACCCACCATAATGTTGGCCGCCGCCGTATAAGTGAAATATTCTTGAGTACGGTGTAAAACACCAATCAAATAAATAAATAAATTTTTCTGATCATGACAAATTAGTTCCGTGCATGATTTTCATAGTGCTTTCTCATTTGACATTCCACTGGGCCTCAATGTTTGGCCACTGGTATCGCTGTAAGGTCATTTGACATTCCACTGGGCCTCAATGTTTGGCCACTGGTATCGCTGTAAGGTCATTTGACATTCCAGTGGGCCTCCATGTTTGGCCACCGGTATCGCTGTAAGGTCATCTGACATTCCAGTGGGCCTCCATGTTTGGCCACCGGTATCGTTGTAAGGTCTTTTGACATTCCACTGGGCCTCGATGTTTGGCCACTGGTATCGCTGTAAGGTCTTTTGACATTCCACTGGGCCTCGATGTTTGGCCTACGGTATCGCTGTAAGGTCATTTGACATTCCATTGGGCCTCCATGTTTGGCCACCATTATCACTGTAAGGTCATTTGACATTCCACTGGGCCTCAATGTTTGGCCACCAGTATCCCTGTAAGGTCATTTGACATTCCACTGGGCCTCCATGTTTGGCCACCAGTATCGCTGTAAGGTTATTTAACATTCCACTGGGCCTCGATGTTTGGCCACCGGTATCACTGTAGGGTCTTTTGACATTCCACTGGGCCTCCATGTTTGGCCACTGGTATCGCTGTAAGGTCATTTGACATTCCAGTGGGCCTCAATGTTTGGCCACCAGTATCGCTGTAAGGTCTTTTGACATTCCACTGGGCCTCCATGTTTGGCCACCGGTATCGCTGTAAGGTCATTTGACATTCCAGTGGGCCTCCATGTTTGGCCACCGGAATCGCTGTAAGGTCATTTGACATTACACTGGGCCTCCATGTTTGGCCACCGGTATCGCTGTTAGGTCATTTGACATTCCACTGGGCCTCGATGTTTGGCCACCAGTATCGCTGTATGGAACGTAACCACTTTAATTTACAACCAAAGTTACAGTAATTAATACGCACACAGAGCATCAACAATGAAACATCGCACTCGTCACATTGTACTTCATATTATGCATGTAAATCTTCAGCTCAATGCAGGAAATACTTTTTGAGATAACACCCCTAAAATTTACCTTTATAACATCGATTCAAATATACAATACACGAAGTCAAGAATTCTGTAATTTACTGTAATCAATATGCACACAGCGCACCAATCATGATACATGCCCCTTATGTTATAATGGTCTACTAGTGTGCAGAACCTGAGCTCAATCATGTCCCCATATGACATCAGGTACGCCTGTACTCTGAATAGCTCATCAACACCGATCTTCAACCTTGGGTAAAGCACAACATAGCTTTAAAAAAAAAAAAAAGAGCTACAAAATCAACTGGAATGAATAGTTTAGCAACAAATTGTGAATTCACAATGTACTGTGTATGTACTGTGTAGTACACCTCTCATTTAGTCATGCAATGCATTTCTAGATGTAGGTCATGTGAGAGGAGTTTTCTCTACTGCAGTGTTGACATGGTTTTTATACTCAGAATGTAAAGCAATGTTAGCATAAGCTGGATACAGGCTTGTTACCCCTATCTAGAACCTAGAACTCCTGTTTTCCTGACACCCAATAAAAATTCTCATCACTTGTTAAAACAAAAAAGACTGGAAAATATTTATAAAATTGTGATCTCTTCTTTTTGTTTGAAAAGGGTTTTCATTTTAGTACAGTATAAAGCTGAAATGACACATTTCTACAGATATATAGTTTTGCATGTACCTACCAACACTTACATGTATTAATCTTGGGTGTTGTAACTATATCTTCAGCTGCTATTAAAGCTGACTGTTCATCCTGTATATTATATTAAATTGATCTTTGCATATAAGGTCATGAGAACTGTAGAAATCACATTAATTTATTTCAAACAGAAATTTAGAATGCCTGCTGGTCTCCTTATTACTATAAAATAATCTGCTGTTCATACATGTAATAACTCTGAACTACATCAGAAGAGAGGCCTTTGTGACTCGCTCATATTGCACATTCATTATGCATATGCAGACAGGCTCTGTGGTAGTACAGGTGCCCACTATCTACCTTAAACAGTGCTTGGCTGGAGAAGATAGTTTAAATCAATGGCCTGGCGTTACACAAGCCAGCTAATGACAGCAATGAACAGGGAGATGACAATCAATCATAACCGACTTTGATACAGGTAGTCATGAGAATCTCCAATCAGTGGGCATGGTCACATTGATTTTATACTCCTCATGCATGATCTCTTAAGTTTCGATCAAGAAAGATTACGCCCGGCAGTTATCATGGTTGTTGATAGGGCTATCACAGGTCCCAGCTTTAATATGAAGACAGCAAATCTTGTTCATTACATAAAGTCACGTGTAAGATTTGCTGAGGCATGGTAGCCAGGCAATGGCAGTAGATACAATACCTAATGGCAAACAAGAAATACAAACATTTGACATTTCAACAAATTGCTTCCTTCACTGACATGTATAACATCTGTGGCCTCTCTCAAAGATTTTAGTTGAAAAATGTGTTCAGGTTCTAATTTAGATCAATGTAGAATTGGTAGCATGACTACTACTATAGAGCTCACCTGTACACACACGAGGCATACGAATGCAAAACTTTATCTGTATACACCCAGATAAAAGATTTAAACATTTACCATCACATGGATTCTAATTTACAGAAAAAAGACTTGAAGGTCATGAATTTGTTAATTTAAGTGGATGATTAACAAAATCTCCCCCCCCCCCCCCACCATACCATGTTACTGGGCTTTACATGTGAGCAAAACCTGGCCTCAATGCATACAGTACTTTTCATAATACCACCTTAACACTGCTGTAGCCAGAACTTTGTAGAGCTAAAAAAAATGTGACAGACAGATTCCTTCTTTGTCTTAGATGTAGATTTAGTTTCACAGACCTACATTAAATCCCAGCTGACCCTTGAAAGTTATTGGTGACTGTTACATAGACTTGTTATCCTGCCAGCCTGGTAAATACAAATTTATCTCACTATAACTAAATTGATTCCAGTAAGGATCTGGGCAGATGGATTTCTCGGATACCAACAAAAACACCGTCACTGTAATTAACGGCCTTTATGTAAGAACATTAAACTGCCAGACTGTGTGACTTTACATTCTATTCAGGATTGTCAATGTTCACAAAGGTAACATCTAGGAAGTAAACTCAAGAATTCAATGTTTCACATTTACTGTGAACACAAACACCCTTGAGATTTACATAGAAGGAGGCACCTAGAAACTGACAGACACAAATAATTTGAGAGGTAGTATGTAGGCAACCCATGTTTAAATATGGACCAGGTTCCAGTTGTTCAAAAGTGTATTAAACGGATACGTTCAGCATTCATTTTAGTCTGGACTAAAGTGCCATTAGTTTTGTATTAGACCAAAACTGGCATTACCATATGAGCCTGGCTTACTTTCAATATGCTTCTGTACAACTGGACCAGGGTTAACCTCAATATGAACGTAAATACAAAATCACTGTTTTCAAAGCAGTTTGACTTGTATCGACTGGAAAATAAGATACACTTTCAAAAAATGGCAGTCTTTATTTGCCTGCACTATGATACATACCTTCTTTGTCTAATTCCAAGGCAAAGTACTGGACTCCTAAGGATTTAAATAATTCTTTAACCTGGAAAACAAAAACAAAAGGCCAGCTAAAGCTACAGTACATATCTGCGAAAATGTCACATACGATGCTATCTTTTATTGTTAGATATGCTTAATCTGCAGTGCTTTGCCAATATTGGTTGACAAGCAGGGACATCACAGTCGCAAAGAAGTTCTTTAGATATTATCTATGACATCATAAAATATGACCTGACATTACCTGGAAACATATCACATAATGAAACTAAACTACTTATTTATTTATTTGATTGTTTTTTTACGCCATACTTATTTCACTTATAGGACAGCAACCAGTATTATGCCTCTGGTGGAAGGAAACTGGGCAGAGCCTGGGAGGAAACCCACAACCATCCACGGGTTGCTGCAGACCTTCCCACATACGGCTGGAGAGACCAACATGAGCTGGACAAACTCAGAGCAGCTACATTGATGGGAGGCTAGCTCCTGGGTCATTGTTCCGTGCTGGCATGCCAACCACCTGTAGAAGGTAACGAACAAGACTTCACTGCTATAAAAAACAATAGCCTGTTACATTGTCAGCAACAATAAGGACAACATGGTGTGATCATGGATGCTAAGGCCTGTCTCAATACATTCTCTGTTTTCCATCTCCCTCCAACATGCTTGCATAGCTCCACAGTTTGTATAGCTCTCACTTTAAAGTATAAATTGTACACATGGGTCTTTCCTGACCTGTAAAACTGATTAGTTTAAACTTTTGATAGATCTGATTACTAAAGTGCTGCCATGTGGTAAATTGATATCACTTCTTTGAAGTATCTCTTTTCCACTATCAACATCTGAGAAGTGGGTCAGCCTCCCCATGACCAACAAAGACATCACCCTTTTTTATCCAAATATCATGTTATATTCATTTAGTGTAATGAATCAGATGTGTTACGGTATTGAAAGCAGCAACAGAAAACAGACTCAGTGACTCAATATTACAATGTAAACAATGCTTTATATATATATAAAATGAGACGTACAGCTTTACAGACAGTTCAACAACAACAACAACATACACATCAGTATTACCGGTCTTTAAAAGTTTCCAGTTCACCTTTGCATCCCAAGGAATGTATTCCAGGAAATCCAACGTTAAGACCACGGGATAAACACACAATTCACAAATTGTCCTAGACAGGTACTTCGCCAGGTTAGCGAACACGAACACAGTACACAGGTTACACAGAACTGGAACAGTCAAGCCTTTGAATGACGTCACACCCGCAGAGCACAACACAGGGTAAATACAGGCATGGAGGTATAATCCACTTTAGAACAGTCACCGCTCCCGCAGAAACTCACAAACGAGCCGTTCAGAGACGTAGAGTAATGTCACCTTGTGGCAGAACGAACGTCCTTTGCAAAACTGAAAACTTCAGTTTAGAGTCCTTGACGACCTTGTCGGTCAGGTGAGGTCAGCGTGTTAAACAAATTACACAGTCCACACTGTATAATTATAATCAAGATCCGAACACCAATAAACGTGACTTCCGCAGAAATTCACATAAACCAGACATCAGTACTACTGTGGTACATAAACGGTGCCGGCATAAAAAACTGTCCTCCCAAATGAAACTGGCATCACCAGCTCATATCAAAATAATGGACTCGATACGAGAGCGTCTCACACTCTCCTGGCTCCCAGTGGATGCAGCAAAAATACCTCCCCTCTGCACAGAAAACACGGCTTATATACGTGCCAGGTGGATTCAACTATTTTTAAACACAGAGTTTAACAGCCAATGAACAGCCAGTTAAATAAACAGAGCCTTGAACAAGGTGCTTTCGGCCAGGTCCGCACTGTACATATATAACAGGGCCTGTTATGCTTATAACATATAACACAAAGGTCCGCAGACTAACAGTACATGAAGACGTTAAATAGTCATACATAACACCCCCACCCTTCAGGGAAAGAAAGTTTTGCATAAAACTTTCTTTAACATATTCATAATTATGAATAATAATAACATTTACCACAGTCTTTAAAAACAAAGCTGCAGAAAAGCAACTAGACACGTGACAAACAATCAGCAATCACATTATCTTTCCCTTTTATGTGTCTAATCTCTAGATTAAATTCTTGCAAAACCAAACTCCACCGTAACAATCTTCGGTTTTTACCTTTTAGTTTGTGCAAGAAGGTCAAGGGATTGTGATCTGTATACACAACAATGGGGTAACTTGACGAAGTCACATATACTTCAAAATGCTGTAATGCTAGAATCAAGGACAGACACTCCTTTTCTATTGTCGAATAATTTCTCTGGCACTTGTCAAATTTGCGAGAGAAAAAACATACAGGGTGATCAACGTGATCTGTTTCATTTTCTTGTAACAAAACTGCCCCAGCAGATATATCACTAGCATCAACAGCTAGCTTAAATGGTAAATTAAAATCAGGTGCTACAAGTATGGGGCCGCTGCTTAGCATGGCCTTTAATCTATCAAAAGATCTCTGACACTCAATGGACCACAAGAATTTAGCTCCTTTCTTTAACAGCTGAGTTAATGGCTCACTAACAAATGAAAAGTTCCTACAGAACTTACGATAATAACCTGCCATGCCCAAAAAATGCTTTAACTCTCTCTTACAACTTGGCACTGGAAAACAAGAGATAGCAACTCCACTAGTTTGTACAATATTGAGATCAGTGCTATCTCTGTCTACATATGGCTTTAACATGTTAATGTGACAAAGTTGTCTAGATTTGCGCCGATCAGGAATGAAAATAATATAATTAAGATCACTTAGCCTCTTGTCTACTACATAAGGTCCAAAATAACGAGCTTCAAGTGGCTTACCACTAACTGGAAGTAAGGCCAATACCTTCTGACCAACTTCAAATCTGCGTCTTACAGTTTCTTTGTCATACTTAGTTTTCATACTCTTCTGAGAAGCTGTAAGATTCTCTCTGGCTAACTCACATACTCTGTTGAGCTTAGTACGAAATCTTGACACATACTGTAATAGGTTAACATTGTCACTATCACCAGACACAAACTTTTCCTTGAACAACTGTAGTGGACCACGCACAGTATGGCCAAACACAAGCTCAAATGGACTAAATCTAAGTGACTCTTGTACAGACTCTCTTACAGCAAACATTAACAAAGGTACACCCTCGTCCCAATCTTTCCCTGTCTCAAAGCAGTAAGTTCTTATCATACTTTTCAGTGTCTGATGGAATCTCTCTAGTGCTCCTTGACTTTGTGGGTGATAAGCTGAGGATTTATACTGGCTAATACCTAGCTCATGCATAACTTGTTGGAACACACCAGACATGAAATTTGAACCCTGGTCTGACTGTACTGACTTAGGCAGACCAAACATGGTGAAGAACTTAACTAAAGCCTTAATTATAGTCTTGGCAGTAATATTCCTTAGTGGAATTGCCTCAGGGAAACGAGTTGAAGTACACATTATGGTTAACATATACTGATTTCCAGACTTTGTCTTAGGTAGCGGACCAACACAATCTATTAAGATTCTACTGAATGGCTCACCAATTGCAGGAATAGGCCTCAAGGCTGCCTTGGGGATTGTCTGGTTAGGTTTCCCCACTAACTGACATGCATGACAAGACCTGCAAAATTCAGTAACATCTTTCCTTATTCCTGGCCAATAAAAATGACTGAGAATCTTATGATAGGTCTTATTAACACCTAAATGACCTGCTAACGGCGTTTCATGCGCTATGGTCAGTATGTCTTTACGATAAGACTTGGGCACAACTACCTGATGCTTAATTGCCCATTCATCCTCCAACGAAACATCGGGAGGCCTCCACTGCTGCATCAATATGCCAGACTTGACATAGTAGTAGCATGGGTCAGGTAAAGATTCACCATCTTTAGCTGCATCATTAAACAAGCAAGAAATACTTGGATCACTGTGTTGTTCAGCAATCAACTCAGTCCTACAAAATGGCTGATCACCACTAACAAAATTAGTATCTACTTCCTGCTGGCTGTCTAATTTGGAAGAATCTCCATCCAACATTTTGTTGAGAAAAGTCTCACTCAAATCAACAGTACTACCCTGGTCTGTACTGACTTTTCTAGACATAGTTCTTGTAACAACACAGGACGGATATAAACCCGCTATCTTGCTTTCAACTGGCTCTGTGACTGAATTCAGAGAAGGCTTATCAACCATTAAGGGATCAACAGTAACTTTATCATGTGCCAAGTCATTTCCCAACAACAAATGAATACCCTCAAAAGGTAATGAAGGCTTAATGCCTACCCTGACAGGTCCAGATATCAAATCTGATGACAAATAAATATCATGAAGGGGAACACTGACAAAGTCACTAGACTCTACACCTCTAATAAGGGCACGAACCCCAGAGTACGACTCTTCAGAAAAGGGCAGAGTATTCATCAACAACAGAGACTGAGATGCCCCAGTATCCCTTAATATCTTTATAGGGGTAGCCCCAGACATGTCGCTTCTAAGCGACACTGAACCAGAATTGATAAACGGAGCGAAGCTATCCATAGAGCATTTGGGAATCTTATCCAATCCCGTATCAGCTAACTCAGATCTGCTTTTAACTGCTGATGTAACTTCCGGCAATGTTTTGTGCATTGCAACACAAAGACCTGTGGGCTTAGACTCATTCTGAGCTTCCCGTCTCCTTTTCAACTTGTAACATTCACTCATCACGTGACCTACCCGCTTGCAAAAATTACAAGTGACCCTATTTCGAGGACTACCATTCCAATCTGAACTACGTGAACCATGAGCTGTAGAACCATTGGAGCCTGGTGTGGAACTCTTCTGTGTAGAGCTACCTCTACCTGTTGCATGTGACTGGGTATTTCTACGTGTAAATGAATTAAATGGCTTACCCGTGTATGTAACCTTATGTGTCAAGGAATAATCATCAGCTAAACTGGCTGCCTCTTCAAGTGTACTCGCCTTCTGCACATGAACGAACACCTTTACATCATTATGAATACAACGCTTGAACTCTTCTACCAGCACAAGCTGACGCAAACTTTCAAAATCCTTGCCTATTTTCTTGGCCATACACCAGCGATCAAACAACTGCTCCTTAGCTCGACCAAACTCAACGTATGTCTGATCTCTACCTTTTTCACAGTTACGAAATTTCTGGCGGTAAGCTTCAGGCACCAATTCATAACCCTTCAAAATTACCTCTTTCACATAGTCATAATTGGAAGCATTCTCTACACTTAACTGAGTGTAAATTTCCCTGGCCTTTCCAATTAGCACACTCTGTAATAACATAGTCCAGAACTCTTTAGGCCACTTTAAGCTATTTGCAATTTTCTCAAAATGCAGAAAATACTTATCCACCTCTTTTTCCTGAAAGGATGGAACTAACCGAATGTATTTGGTCACATCAAATCCTGAATCCTGTCTACCGGAAGGACCCGGTTTCTCATCTCTCTCTAATTCTAACTTTTTCATTTGAAACTCCAATTCTCTTTCCCTCTCTCTTTCTTGCATTTCTCTCTCCTCTCTCTCTCTCTGCACTTCCCTCTCTCTTTCTTTCTCTCTTTCCTCTTTCTCCATTTTCAACTTTTCTATCTCATGTTCCCTCTCTTTCTCCCTCTCTCTTTCCTCTTTCTCCAATCTCAACTTTAACTCAAACTGCCTAAACTTAAGCTCGGCATCAGACTGACCCTCGAACTCATAATCAGATAATGCAGAACTATCAAACTTCCCTATCTCCACTAAATGTTTCAACAAAGTATACTGCATATCTCTTTTCCTCCATGAAGACTTTACGGACAAACCTAAAAATGTCCCTAACTTAACCAAGTCTTCCTTCTTTAAACTCTCAAAAACATCCTGATCGGGCGCATTAACAAACTGTTTAGGATCAAAATCTCCCATTGTAAATATTTAGCCACTGAATCATTCACCGTTAAAATTAAGCAATCGCTTCTCACTTGTGTTTAACTTCAAATAGCAAAACAAAAAGGAAACAATCAGTTCCCGGACAAGCCCCCAATTTCTGTTACGGTATTGAAAGCAGCAACAGAAAACAGACTCAGTGACTCAATATTACAATGTAAACAATGCTTTATATATATATAAAATGAGACGTACAGCTTTACAGACAGTTCAACAACAACAACAACATACACATCAGTATTACCGGTCTTTAAAAGTTTCCAGTTCACCTTTGCATCCCAAGGAATGTATTCCAGGAAATCCAACGTTAAGACCACGGGATAAACACACAATTCACAAATTGTCCTAGACAGGTACTTCGCCAGGTTAGCGAACACGAACACAGTACACAGGTTACACAGAACTGGAACAGTCAAGCCTTTGAATGACGTCACACCCGCAGAGCACAACACAGGGTAAATACAGGCATGGAGGTATAATCCACTTTAGAACAGTCACCGCTCCCGCAGAAACTCACAAACGAGCCGTTCAGAGACGTAGAGTAATGTCACCTTGTGGCAGAACGAACGTCCTTTGCAAAACTGAAAACTTCAGTTTAGAGTCCTTGACGACCTTGTCGGTCAGGTGAGGTCAGCGTGTTAAACAAATTACACAGTCCACACTGTATAATTATAATCAAGATCCGAACACCAATAAACGTGACTTCCGCAGAAATTCACATAAACCAGACATCAGTACTACTGTGGTACATAAACGGTGCCGGCATAAAAAACTGTCCTCCCAAATGAAACTGGCATCACCAGCTCATATCAAAATAATGGACTCGATACGAGAGCGTCTCACACTCTCCTGGCTCCCAGTGGATGCAGCAAAAATACCTCCCCTCTGCACAGAAAACACGGCTTATATACGTGCCAGGTGGATTCAACTATTTTTAAACACAGAGTTTAACAGCCAATGAACAGCCAGTTAAATAAACAGAGCCTTGAACAAGGTGCTTTCGGCCAGGTCCGCACTGTACATATATAACAGGGCCTGTTATGCTTATAACATATAACACAAAGGTCCGCAGACTAACAGTACATGAAGACGTTAAATAGTCATACATAACAGATGCAGATTGCCAATGTTACCACCTCTAGAAGACATCCCTTTCCCCACACTGGGTATTTCTTTGGCCACAATTGGCTCCTGTTGCCCTCTAGCCTAGAATCTTCGCTGTCATCTTTAATATGCAGTTAGGCATAGATCACAGCCGAGGAGCCATACATGTTAAAATAGTGGTATGGAAAAATAGCCAAGCGCAGAGACACAGCCAGTAAATCCAAGATAATCCACAGTTGTAACTTACACTCACATGCTGTGTCGACACTCTGACCTACTAAACCGTATTAATGCTCCCTGCCCATCCGTGGTTGACCTTTCATTGCGTCACTATGTTTTGATCAGTTGGCTATTAGTTCTGACAGAAAGAAAGTCATGTGACTGAGGTGTGAATTTAACAGAAGGCTATGAAGCAAAATGACGGACCCCACAGTTGGTGCAAACTGTCAGAATAAATTCGCAGTGAAAAGCGAATTGAATTTGACATCCGTTCCATTCAAAATTGGGTATGACAGGCATTACGGTGCGTGAAGGCCTCGATAGTTTTTTGCCGAAGGATGTGGCATGTATGTAAGAAAAGACAACATGTGCCCTGACTGTTACCATTTGCTGATGAAAGTAACAGTTAGCAAGTCAGAATGTCAAATTCTGGAAAGGATGGAATGTGAGGGATACATCAAGTTCAAAAGAAAGACAACCAGTACGTTGTCGACGCCAGCGAAGAGCCCCTACATGCGGGAAAAGAAGAGAAGTTGATACGGCAGGTAAAAAGAAGAAAAGAAAAACTTGCATATTATTTTTTATTACCACTTGGTAAGGGAGGGATATCCACTATTCAGGCGAGTATAAATTATAATGGATACAATCATTCCTACCTCGTCCAAAATAAATGGTGGGAGGATGAAACAGTAGCTTTTCCCAAACCGAGTGGAAGAAGGCAAAATACACACGTATTGGAAAGTATCGTCGAGATTGCATCCATCTGTGGTCTTTTTAAAACATCTGGTACGTCATACTTCTGATAAACCCTCGAATAAGCAGCTAAAATTAAATCTTTATCCATGTTCTATCATGTTTGATTGAAGGCATACATGAAGATGACTTCTACCATCATTATATCTTTCAAGATATATCATGAAAAGGTCACCCACTGCTGCGCATGTGCACCTTGCTGACCCAGATTTTTAAAAAACATCCCAATGCATGGCGACCTGCTGAATATAACCGTATTGTCGACTTTGGCTAAGATTTACAGGAGAATGGAGATGTAAAGGCGAGTAGAGATTGTGGCAAGATGTGTGAAAATATTTTAGCTTTCAGAATTGCCGTGCTTAATGTGTATTCAGGACCAATCTAACACACATGCATCGGGATGTAACGAGGAGTAGCTGTTTGTAAGTATCATACCGGAGTCGGGTCCACATAGCTCTCCGGCTAAGGGTGGCCACTGGTCCCAGTGTATCAGTATATATAAGCCACCCTCAGACATCCTTAAGAGGTCTCAAGCTAGTTGCCCTCATATCGTCCATCTCTAGTCCATGAACCAGCAAAACTTTGAACAGGCACGTTCACACCTCTAACCATTTAGTGCATGACGAGGTGCAGAGCAGAATATACATCACAAAATAGATTTTTCCCTTGTCTTGCAGACGATTTTCATCTCTGAAAAACTGCAATCAGCATGGTAGAGAATGGTCGCAAAGCTTCCAGAAGACAAACATGGCTGCTTATTCAAAATTTCGCTTTGTTTTTGGTCTTCAAATGACCAATTTGAACAGAACAGTAGCTGATTTTTGTCTAATGAAAGAGCAATCCCTTTCACTGTGGATTGCCACTTGAGAAAATGTCTAGTAGGAAATGTTACAGAAGTATTAAGTGCAGATAGGAAAATACCAGCATTGTGAGAAGGGACCTCTGTTAGATGTATTATTAGCACTCAACATTCATTATACTAGCATTCACTATGCTTTCCCCCAAATGCTGCTTTGTGAATCAAAAAAAAAAAAAATTACTTCAAAAAGTTGTTTTAGATATCGTTGTAATAACTGTATGACGACATCGTCAGAGAACCATTACTGTCATAGATGAAACCACTCAGCACACAACAAAAGATGAATGACATGGAACTCCCACTTCACTGCTACGACTACAACGCTACCTGTTGCGTCAGGAAGCGGGAAATCTGTTGGTACCTCAATTCATTGTGTACTCTTCTTAATCTCAGGAAATACAAAAAGCTTCTGTTTTAAGTCACACACACTACTGAAAATCGCAAATCACTTTCAGTAATCCGCCTCACGTTTCTATGGTAACTATCTGGTCGTCTACTACTGTGACACTCACTGACCCTTTCAGTTCTGCTACATTAATCTCCCGTGCATGTAGTTCGAAGCCATGGTTATGTAAGAACATTACTGAACGCCATTTTTCGTCGCTGTTCAGGATAACTCTAGTTTACGTCACTCTGACATACCTTTTTACAGAAGGGACACGTGGATTTACTGAAAACCATCACATTATGCTGGGAGATAAGCTGCTGTACTTGTCCCTTGAGTCCGTCATTCTGTGAGATGGGCGGCATTTTGGCGCCGACCTTCTTCAACAGTGGGGAACCTGCCCGCTTAATTTTGCTCCTTCCTAGTATGATACCTATGGTGGGAAGTAAGAGTAAGAACGATAGGTTTACGATCTAATAAACAAGATATATCAGGTACATTGCCACAGCTAAGTGAGAGTCTGTCGAGAGAGAGGGAGAGAGAGAGACTCTGGCGTAAATGTTCTTAAGCTAGGGAAAAATCGAAGGCTTTCCCGCGCAGCCAATGACATCAACTGGAAACACGGAGCAGAGTTCTTGTTTCAGTTTTACCTACCCAGGTCTAGCAAAACGTTTTACAGCGTTCTTGTCTGTCACCTATTGATATACATCTACACTTGCCTTCTGGAGGCCGATCTAGTGGGATTGTCGTTATAAAGCCAGTCGAAATGACTATGCTATTTTACTGAACCACAGAGTCCGGGACTGTGTCCGAAAATAGCTCAACAGATCACATGGGGGAGCATATTCTCGTGACGTCACACGTCCGTCCCACTCTCTTGTATGTGGGACGTGTCAGACATATGAAACAGAGACACGCACAAAGTAATGCTGTCGAAAATTGTGTAGAACAAACCATTTCAAGAATACACGGATTGAAACAAATTACACAGGTGTGAGCCTAATGCCGTGCCACTGCTTTTTATTTATACTATGTAGCCTAATCAACCATTCATTAATTCATTCATATAGGGTCGGGCAATAATTAAAATGGGAGAGGCTGGAGCTATTTCTGATCCACACCAACAACAAGCCTCGAGAAAGCTTGTTGGATTTTTAAAAAGTCAGCCTCTATAATTTTTGTTTCGTAATACCTGATATATAGTCAGACACGTACGTATATATGGGTTTTATTTATTTCATTGGTGATTCACGCTGTACTCAAGAATATTTCACTTATACGACGGCGGCCAGCAGCATGGTGAGAGTAAACCGGGCAGAGCCTGGCGGAAATCCACGACCATCCGCAGGTCGCTGGAAGACCTTCCCACGTAGGACTGGAGAAGAAGCCAGCACGTACATGTATTTATACTGTCAACATACATGTATTCAGCAAATAAAATGTATCCCGCAACATTGGACTAAAATTAACAAAATTTTTCGTTCACATTTTGTAGTGAAGCTTTCTTGCAGGAGGTTACAGTAATCATATATCTGTAGGCCTACCCTGCCTGTCTGTGTGGTTAACTGTCTGTACACGCAACCTATGTACGTATTATTCACAATCTCGTTTCTTCACAATTTCTGATCATGCAATGCTTAATTGTTTCTGCTAAGTGTGCAATTTTGATTGCATGTTGCAGTGGTTCATTATGTAGGCGCCGTCATTGTTTGTTACTGTATGCTACCATGCAGCATCCAAATGATCGATTGTATTATATGCACTTTGTAAATAGTAAAACTCATGGGATGTAATACATACATATATATATATATATATATATATATATATATATATATATATATATATATATATATATATATATATATATATATATATATATATATATATATATATAGTGAATCCCTGATTTCCCGATTGAGCAACGTCTCTTCCTCTTCCTGAGTCTTACACGAAAATCAATGACAGGGAAAGTATACTCAATGTCTTACTTAGAAGAGAGAAGCTGGAATATACCGGAGACAACTAAATTAGCATGAGCCTAATCACCTGCATGTGAGTCACATTTAAAAGACATGCAAATACCCGATTTCTTTTTGGGACTGTCGTGCATCTACATAGTCTTGGAAAGTAATAAATCATCTATTGACATCTTTGTATTTCGACTGCACTGTCTCGGCATGTTGCCGTTGTTTATCAAGGAATGGATTAAAAGAGTTTGATCAGGCTTTATTCATATATATGCATGCATGGGCATTTTTCAGGGAGTAACTGCATGGTCACTGTCACATGCAACAAATACTGAAGTAAATGTTCAAACAAGACCGCTGTAAACAGTTATAAAGAGACTTCTTTCAGAGGCATTTAGGAATTGGGATGGTATAGATCGACAGAGGCATTACTTATGGATAACAATTCCTGGATTTATTGTGTTGGTGACGTTTCGATGTAGGTTCTTACATATGGTTTGATAACGATGTAAGAACCTACATCAAAACGTCACCAACACAATAAATCCAGGAATTGTTATCCATAAGTATTACCTCTGTCGAGCTATAAAGAGAGATCAGAAAAGGATTAACATTAATCTTGAGAAGATTAGCATTCTTAAACAATATGTGACAATGCGTATGGTTAAGTAATAATCAAGTGTGGTCAGTAAGGTCAAGACCTATTATGGCCTATATGGCTTCCATTAAGACCGTGTTTGTACTTATTGATAAAAAAATGCTTTTTTAACATGTACACAAAGCCTGAGTTCCATAGCGAACTTTTTGAAAGGAAAAAAAATTAAACTTGCAAGGCGAGGAATAAAACTGGTATATCTTCCTCAAAAAATTTGTTGTCTGTGTATACAGTCAGACCGGATCCGAAATTCGTTATGTGGCCAATGTATTATCTGCCACTCTTCTGTAAGCATGGCATGTATTTATAGGATATACAACATATTTACATTTACAGTTTTTTCATTTAACGGTGATGGGGGTATACACTCGGACAATTGGTGTTTAAAATGTAAGCTGCTTAATGTTCATTTAGTTTTGTCCAGTGGATTTATATATGAACTATATGCACACAGTACTGCCTTGTTTCACCAAGATCATCCAAGTGGTAACGGCAATATACTTGTGATATAGAAATTAAAATTCCTTTTTTATTACTAAATTAACACCTTTTTTATTGAAAACTGTTAGATTGGGTTTGTCCAACCATACCTTACATTGCTATCATTGCTGTCTATATACGATCAAGGAAAGGTAACAAATTTATGCTATTTCTCTCTTCCTTCCTTTTGATCCTACAACTGTAATATTAATCCAGTGTTTGCATTATCTGATGTCTTAATGTTTTCAGTACATAATGCGATATGCTGGGCCATGCCTATTTTCTATCGTTTCTTTTAACTTGTCGCCTATATTCAGCTAAATTCATGGTCACTACCAAAATTTTCGTCAGTGACACGCAAGTTCTAGATTGATATGATTGCGAGGAAAACGCAGTTAGAATGCTTTTTCTAAGTCATGTTGTTAAAACCCGTAAGCTTATTTTCGAAAGAAGGCTTCATTGCCACCGGTGCCGTAATATCCAACTGCACGTGGCATGCTGCATGGGTAATGGGCGGTATGTTTTGACGTAGAGCGACACTAATTTCTTATAAATATACTGCAATGTCAGATCGACTTCTCTAAACTATATTTCTCACACCGTATATTGTGTATGTTTCAGTATTATATAACCTTGATAAACGAAAAAATAATTTTATTTCTTGCAACTCGATGTTAGGAAGTTTTGTAACAAACACTATACACTGTTAGTAAAGTGTATATAAGTTTTGCTATACTTTAACAGTGTGAAAAGGAAAAAGGTATTCTAAATTGCATTATTTCTTTGCAATAATATGGACGTCCAACATATCCACTCGCATATAAGCTTGTGTTACACGTGTCAATGACGAAAGGAAATTTTGGTACGGTCGCGAGTGTGTATGACTTATATTTTACTGTTGCCCCACATTCGGTGGCACGTGAAACGAAATAGGGCCTGGACAGTATAAAAAAAATCATCATAATGTTGCATACAAGAATTCGCTTTGCCATATGCGAAGACACCATAAGATACCATATACAGGATTAGAAGAAAACCTTTTTGTATTCAGTAGCCTTTTTGGAAACCTTTTTCACCGTTGGAAGTAATAATTTCATGTAGTACACGCCGTTCATTTTGAAATCTCTTTTGAGGCTTCCTTGCAGGTGATAGATGCACTTACTGTTATGAGTTGATTCTAGGAAAGGTCCTGTACGAAATGTATTTAAAGTGAATATAAAGTCAGTCACTAACATTGAATTGATTAATTAAGTAGTTGTACAGAAATGTTGTAAAATATTTTACACCGCTTATCAACAAAATAAATAGCAAACAATCATCAGTACGTAGCTACTCATTTGGTGACGCCATTTTGTCATGTTATAGCTGTCTAGAGTGACGTCACGAAACCTAGTTCTCCCGTACCATCGGTATTAAACAATGTTACAATGAGAAAATACAAACAAAAACCCCTGATACCCAGCCAAACACCATCCGTGTTCAAACGGCCGAAGTTTCTTTTAGTTGGGCTCTCGGTCAGGGCTATGCTCGTGGATACAAGCGTCGTGTTTTAGCTGTTCTGCTTGCCCTCATCCTGCATGGCCGAATGCATTTGGCCTAGCTTGCTGTAACATAGCAGGGCCTCCTGATTGATAACGGATCCTTTCATTCTTATTTTGGGAAGATACTTTCGTAATAAATGTGACTTTGCTAAGGAAAAATAATGCAAAGTCACAATATTTTTTTTCAAGCAACGCCTTTTCCCAAGCAGTTTTGTTGCCAGCACACTCTAACAAGTTACTGCAGCATTCCGTCCAACATCTATACACATTGTGACACTGGCAGGCGTTCTCAGTTCCTTGCTCATAAATGTGTGGTTCTAAATGGTTCAATTTTGACACTTAAACTAACTGTAAAATCCAATTTATTGCATCGATATCTGAATATCCACTATGAGAAACCACACTGACAAACGAGAGCTAATAGGTTTTTTGAAGTGGCAGCCAATTATCACGTGACGCTTTCATCGCTAGTGGTTGGCCAACCTAATAAGGGCTTCTACAACATGGCTACTCGGAGTGAATTGTCTGTCAGTGTCTTATCTCCAATGCTGAACTTCATCTTCTCCACTTTCAGAACTATATAGGTTTTTTTGTACATATTTTCTGTTATAACTGTGTCGTAATTCATTTTTCTATGTATATATAGCGGCAGAGATTATGTTGACTTTAGGTACCGTTCTATAAAGTATGGAAGTTTGTGTGCCAAAATGTGGATAACTTAATCACAGTATGCTGAAAACGGATGTACGTGTATGCAAGCATGAGAAATATCTAAAAGGGAGATTGATGCATTCTCGTCTTGTGTAAACTGGGTAAATTAGACCTGCAAGTCTGTATGACGTTAAAAACTTAATGTTGCGTTAGTTAGCTAGTGAACTATTGCAGACACGATAGCAAACAATATTACAATGTTGGCAATTAGATTGGTCAACATAGACCTACCCTGAAACGAACACTTTCCATTGATTTTCATATGCCCAACTTTGTGTCAACACAAAAAAACTTACATTTACATGTATACAGCGATTTATTTGGAAGCATGACACGCACGGAGAAACTTTACTTAACTGCTCAAATATTGCAATAATGTTTTAACTGAAAATATGCGGGCTTGTATATAGTTGTTTCATGCAGGTTTCTCGCACTGCAATATAAAAACTATTATTTTAGAAACATGTCGCATCGTTACCACTGATTGTGGCTTATTTCACGAACTTAACTGAGTCATGTATATGAATGCATGTAGATACAGCTGAAGGCATCTGGTAATTAGAGATCAATTATGTTTTCCCCATGCATCTTATTCTGAGTGGAGAGATATACTGAGTTTATGCTGTTCCTTATCCATCGAGTGTTGTCGGCAATCCATAAACCGAAGTTAAAACCACAGGGTGGGATTTAGTCAAATTGTTTCAGTCTTTCTTACTGTTTGTCAATTTTAAACCAAGATGATGGGCTATTGGCTAACGGGATTTCACCAGATTTGGTTTCAAGCTTTCTTTATATTTGGGATTTATTCCTCAACAAAAAAGTTTGTCCAGCATGTTTCAACAATTTTGATTGGCTATATGCTTATCAGCAAGGGATTGTTTTAGTCAAATGAATGTTTTGCCTATTTATTCGGTTTGACTCCGTGAGCCATAGAAAAACTTACACTAACGATGTACCAATATTCACGCGCTAGCAACATGCGAATTCAAACGTGGGGTGAATATATACACGTATCTATCACATGCAGTACGTAGATGTATTTTTAAGTCATTATTTTTACATGTGTAGATATCACTGTTTCGGCTGCGGAATCAAGTCAAAGGGTTTGTCAGGTACATCCATGCAATGGGAAGGTCGGTGGTTTACTCCGCGTTAACGAATTAACACAGCCGTCATCGAAAGTTAAAAAATCTTGGGTATATATGGCGTGTAACACCTACATCAAATAAATAAATAAAACATAAATTCTTGTAGTGCTGCACATATAACGTTTGATATTTTCTGTTTTTATACAGCCTATATAGGCCTATATATACAGAACTAAAATTTATATATCCACATGGACGCGAAGTACCATTACTATAGTGGCTTAATTCTTCGTTAAATGGGGGACATCTCAGTGATCATATTGCCCCTCTTATGCATACATAGTTACTTAATACAGCTATAGCTTTTATCTCCAAACACCAGGGATCGATTCCACAAAGCCATTTATGACTTAGTCAAACTATAAACATTTTCACAATACTTAGTTTTTGGTACTGGGAGTTGAAATTTGGGCATATTTGCGTAAGACAATAATGATGAGGTGTACACAATTTTGAAATCTAAAACCGAAAAAATAAGCTTTCAGGTTGTATTTTAAATTTTAACTTTAGTCAGATATGGCTTTGTGGAATTGACCTCAACTTGGACGCTCCAAAAAAATAACATCTAGGAAAATAGAAGATTCAGACCTATAAAACACTAAAAATAGAGGAACATCTCACAAAGGCCAAAACGATTTCCACTCTCGCAGACTTTACGAATAAAAGAGATACTTTCAATTTTACCATTGTAAATTATCCTTACTTAGACAGTAATACACCGAAAGGTCCTGCGTATGGCGTGTGCATATCTCGCTTTGTAGTATTTGTTAGATCCTGCATGTTATGTGACGATTTCAAAGGTCATAAGTTATTACTGCAAAAACTAGTGTGTTAAGATTATTCCATCAAAAGCCTCCACTCTAACTTTCTTAAATTTTACGCCGAGTATAATGTTCTTCTAAGTAAAGATGGACAAAGCGTCCAGAATCTCCAGTCTGTGTCGGATTCCACCTTATGTAACCCTCGACTAATGACCGTATCTTCATCTCGTTAAATTAGTTGCAATAAAAACGCAACTGAGACAATATTTTATCATCGGCAACTTCTCCAATAATAACAATACTGATTTCATTCAGTCGCATATTACATTCTGCGCGTCTTTCCAACATCATTGAAAACTGCTGACTGCTTGCACCATTCCGTACTTATTTCGCACTTTAGGGCTATACAATTTCTTGGTTCTTTGGTAGTTTGTGTTAAACGTCGCTTTGGGCATTGTCCTTGCGATTAATGACCTGGAACGCTCGTTGTGGTTGACGTCTGGTATATGACGCACATTGTTGTTGACGGCTGGTATATGACGCTCATTGTGGTTGACAGCTGGTATATGACGCTCATTGTGGTTGACGGCTGGTATAGGACGCTCATTGTGGTTGACGGC
The DNA here is from genome assembly GCF_032854445.1 of Liolophura sinensis. Lineage (NCBI taxonomy): Eukaryota > Metazoa > Mollusca > Polyplacophora > Chitonida > Chitonidae > Liolophura > Liolophura sinensis. The sequence continues at coordinate 57,455,229 of NC_088301.1, read as the reverse complement.
TGGTATAGGACGGTCATTGTGTTTGACGGCCGGTATATGACGCTCTTTGTGGTTGACGGCTGGTATATGACGCACATTGTTGTTGACGGCTGGTATATGACGCTCAAGGTGGTTGACGGCTGGTATAGGACGCTCATTGTGGTTGACGGCTGGTATAGGGCGGTCATTGTGGTTGACGGCCGGTATATGAACGTCTGTTTCGACATTACTAACTGCTACAAGTGAATGGAATTGTTTTATACTAGCAAGAAGAGCGCGTGTAAACTGTGGTAGTTTTGATTTATTTCTTTTGAGTTATAGTTTTACGCCCGCCTCAACAACATTTCGCTTATTTGATGGTGTGAGTAAACCCACGTACAACCGGCTTATAGCCCTGAGGCCCCCCCTTTGACCAGGAATAACGTTAAAATCAATTTTGTTCTAAGCTTCACAATTGTTTGATCCCAGCGCATGTGGCTTCCTACAGCTACCGGGAACCAATAGTCCCTAGACCCATTTGTTCTAGGATAGTCTTACCATCAAACTTAAGGAACCTAAGAGCCCGAAGGACAACATGGTGCCTGGAGGGAGCTGGAGTGTCTTGTGGAAACCATCGTGTTTTGTCAGGTACCTGACGAACCTCGTACAGAAAGCCAAATTAGCGAACTCACTGGACAAGATCAACACTTATCATTAACATCCAGGTACTCAATGAGAGGAATATCTGACGCATTAGCAAACAAAAAAGTCATTAATATTTAGAAACCCCCTTTTTATTGAACACAGTCAAATCACACAAGCGCTCAAATCGACATTGTGTATCACTTCACAGATAGGCCACAACAATCCAGTTAAGTAGACCTGCTAGTGAATCCATGAGCCTGTACATGTAAGTTTCACTGAATACACCTCAGTAGGTATAGAGATATAATGTTACAAGAAAGGATAAAGGTCCGAAATATAAATACTGACAACACCTATTGTTAAATCCCTCGAAAGACCAATACCATGCAATGATTTCAGAAAAAAAGTATATGTAACTATATGCACCAAAACAGAGGTAACTGTATATCATTGAATATATAAAATGACGCCATACAAGCATTAACGTAAAAATCTTCCATAACAAAACAAACCCCACATAAAATTTTTTGCTGACTTGTAGCATAATTATGTATGCAAATTACTTAATTAATACCACATCAAAACACAATGTGGTGAGAAAAGCATAAAGTACATGTAATTACAGCTATGAACCTCTTACCATTTGTCTTGTGGTAACATCTCTACAAAGCAATATAAGGGCGCTCTCTTTGAATGTGGCAGAAGTTAAAATAATATTATTGCCTGGAGTTTGATGATCGAAGCTACGTGGTTTAGTAGAAACTTCCGGTCTTGTTTCATGATGCCGTCTCTGTGTTTACCTTCCGGATTGTACGGTCAATTACACAGACGAAATAGACATTATGTCATGGGATTCGACTTATCTCTGAGGCACCTAGCCAAAAAGACAATACTTCTGTTGCATGCGAGTCCCCCATTGCCGAACATCTTTATTCGCCAACTCATTTGTCCCATCCACTATTCCCCAGTGTGGAACAGTCTTCCTTATCATATTCAAATAAGTACATTTCGTTATTTTTGTAGGTCACTTTGTAAAGATGACTTTAAGGTTCTAAAATATTACTACAGACCTAACAGAAAAGTTGAAATTATCCACGCGCAGCTTCGTCTGGGTTGTTCCCAGCTAAAACCACACGTTCACAAGACTCGGCATGTTGAGCCGGTGGATTTTAAATCAAAGGTTGCTTACACAACCTTTTCTGTCACAAGTGCCCTAGGTATGCAGCATGCAGATTAGACATTTTCAAACCTATGGAGACTATTCTAGACGTAGAAAGTCTTCTTTACGGTAATCTTTTATTATCAACGTACGAAAATCTTGCAATATTTGATAAGGTACAAGGCTTCATTCTTGCATCCAAAAGATACAATTAATGAGTACTTTTTACTGTAGCGTTCCGCGCCCCTCTCCCTACCACTTTTCATTGCCTTGCAAATCTGGACACAGTACACTGCTGTATTAAATTATCTCAGCACGTGTATACAAATGTAAATGTGTGGGTGTGCGCACATTTGATATGTATAAGTATATATATATATATATATAAGCCAGAAACAAAGTTTTCACAGAATGAGGCTGCAATCTCACTGGTTAGGTGTCAACTGTTTTCATATGTGAGTAAAATCTGTAAAGATAGAAAAAAAATTTGTGTGGACAAATACTTTGATTTTGTTAATTGTTGGGTTTGAATATTCATAAGATTTACAGCTGCTCAAGATCAGCAAAGGGCTTACATTTATAATAACAATGCTTAAGAAACCCTCTGATAAAAAGTAGATCACATATATTGAATAAGTTAGCATGCACTAAAACTATAATTTGACATAAGAACACAATAGCCATTTATATTGCAACACATGATACAAATACCTGTATTATAAAAATAGATTCGGTGAGAAATCTGTCACAGCGGTCGCTTGTAGGAAAACGTCAATTCAATACATCCTGTACTTTTTGATTTACTTATTTATTTGAGGTTGCTGACAAACCTTCTCACATACAGTCGGAGAGGCTGTTCTTTTTGAGATACCCCTCTTACCAACATTCTAATACACAAAAGATATTGAGTCAAGAATTTTGTAATTTATGGTAATCATTACCACATACAAAAGACATGGTCATTGGAACACAATGATTTATACTGTGCTTTGTGTCTATGAGACACTTGAGATTATCTTACATACTTTACTTTCTGACATAAAAACCTGAACATTTACATTAACAACTCATTTTGACACAAATTAATAGATAGAATTCTCTACAAAGCAATCAGTGGCTCATTTTTTGAGTGCTGCAGTTGCTGTTGCTTAGAGTAATTTAGAGCAGCCTTGTACACGGATGCTGTTCCAAGCAATGACAGCATTACTAACAAATGGAACATAAAAGACCACCCCCAAACACTCGTTACCAAGCCTACCACTGGTCCTTCCATGAACGTGCCAATACTGCCAAAACCTGTAAAATAATACATTTGCTTTAATCAACATTATTATTTGTAATAATTTTGCTCCAAATTGACAATCTGAAATAATTCACATAACTGAGAAAATGTATGCTGGTTCCAATTTGCTTGTTAGGCATAATTTTCCATTCAGATGCAACATAACTCATGTGCTTATACATTTAGGCACAGAATGTGACAAGCAAAATGACAGATTCTGAACACTTTAAATTTATGTAATTGTGACAGACTGTACCCTAGAATATTTCACTTTTATGACAGCAGCAAGTATTCTGGATGACTTCTGTCTGACCAATGAACACACTGAAAACACTATGTTACAAAGCACATACACCAATGATGACATACCATTGACCAATCCCACAACTGCAGCCGCGGCTTTCCGGCCATTTAATTCTCCTAACTCTGCTGGCAATGATCCACCTGTAAAGACATCTGGGCTGTCTATATCTGCATTTACAAGAGGTCAAAGATGTGACTTGAAGAGAGCATGTTAACATGAAGACCATGTAATCCTTGGATTATGTCCCCTCATAAAGTTTAGAAATTAATCACCTCTTCCTTATTCTATGGTCTAACATCCAATGTCATGGAAGCATGTTCACAACCTTATGAGATAGTGTGACAACAGCAAACAGAAAAACAAATGAAAAGACAGCAGCAAACCATAACATTCTTCCATGAAGTAAAAAAACTGTGATGTTTGAGGAAAAGATCTCTCTATCTCTATCTCTATCAATCAAAGCATATAAATACAAGAGAACCACAGCCAATGATAACTGATTGGCTAATTGATCGCTAGATCTATCATTCCCGAAGAGGACGCTCAACCAACTGTGCTATCGGGACCTGTATACTCACCTCATCTCATCATATTGTACTTGTATTGTTGTATTTGTATCTTGATTTTTTTAAAACTTTATCCTTGACTCTATTAGTGATGTTGAAATATTCCCAACTTAAGATGCTACAAATCTTTATATAAACATTTTGCATAACACTGGAATTTAAATCCGTAAAATTCTGGCCAGACCATAAATACCCAGGCCACATTAACAAACATTGTGGTACAGAATTTAAATTACCCAGGTTACACCTTACATGTATCTCTGAACATAATTCGTTTGAATTTGGAGATCAAAATTAACAGCAAATTCTGGGCAGAGTATTAATCACAATAATCCAAAACAATCAACCACTTTTAAAACTAACTGATCATGTTTCTAAAGCTTTTCACCTAAATAACTAAAATTATTCACGGTAAATGAAAAACCCATAATTTTATAAAACTTCTGACCAAGACAAAGTTTATGCTGTAAAGATGTGATAATTAGGGATAATTTGCATTCCTGTGTTTCATGTTACCAGTTTTAATTGAAGTAACAATGCTAGTATGACTTACAATCCCCAAATCAACAGACAATGTCCTAGTCTGTTGTAATTGTCAGAAATAATCTGGGAATTTATTAAGAAATTGGCGTAGAGCCCATAGGCAGCAAATTAATATCTCTAGTGTGCAGATGTTGTCAGTGATAAAACACAATGCATCCTGTGTCCATAGGGGAATAAAATTTCATTAATAAGTTTAAATCTGACCTGTGAAAACAGAGGTAGGTAATCTCTCAGAACAGATTATCCTCTGGACAAGTTTGGATAGCAGAGCTCATACTTTGTTCCTAGGAAGCACTTATGGGTATACAGATCTGTTGCAAATTATGTCAAATATAAAAGCTCTGATGAACCATCAAAAGTATCTACCACACCATGACAGAATTTTGTTTTATAATGCTGATGTACAACCATTGTTGGATTACTGTTGCACAATATGGGGCAGTGGCTCTAAAGAGTCACTTGAACGTATGTTACGCCTATAGAAACAAACCACGGATTATTTTAAATGCACAATATACAACACCAAGTCAAGAACTTTTTTTACCTCATTCAAAAATACTTTACCTAAAATGACATCTGGTCCTGCATTAAACAGACCAGCCAGGATGAGAAATATGGAGTTGAAGACAATTCCCCACTCAGAACTAAGATAGAACAGAACCAAAGCTAAGGTGCTCAGCAACATGGACACCAGGGTTCCAAACACTGAACGGCTCTGAAAACACCTGGAAAGAAACAGACAAAACCATTTTAGATTAAACATTTTTTAAATTATTTATTTGACTGGTGTTAAACACCATGCTCAAGAATTCTCACATAGAATCAGATGGGGTCAGAATTATGGGTAGAGGCAACTGGAGTGCGCCACCTCCTTTTGCCTGGTTCCTGACAAACCCCTCACAAAAAGTATCAACGTGGTGAGTGTGGAAATTGATAGCAGTCAAGCCTGTCGAGAGGGGGATACAAAGTATCAACCAGGTGAGTCTGGAAATTGATAGCAGCCAAGCCTGTTGACAGGGGGATACAAAGTATTTCCATGGTGAGTTTGGGAATTGATAGCAGTTAAGCCTGTTGAGAAGGTGATACAAAGTATTAACGTGGTGAGTTTGGAAAATGATAGCAGTCAAGCCTGTTGAGAGGGGGATACAGAGTATTAATGTGGTGAGTGTGGAAACTGATAGCAGTCAAGCCTGTTGAGAGGGGGATACAAAGTATCAATGTGGTGAGTGTGGAAATTAGTCAAGCCTGTTGAGAGGGGATACAAAGTATCAACGTGGTGAGTGTGGAAATTGATAGCAGTCAAGCCTGTTGAGAGAGGGATACAAAGTATCAATGTGGTGAGTGTTGAAATTGATAGCAGTCAAGCCTGTTGAGAGGGGGTTACAAAGGATTAATGCAGTGAGTGTGGAAACTGATAGCAGTCAAGCCTGTTGAGAGGGGGATACAAAGTATCAATGTGGTGAGTGTTGAAATTGATAGAAGTAAAGCCTGTAGAGAGGGGGTTACAAAGGATTAATGCAGTGAGTGTGGAAACTGATAGCAGCCACGCCTGTTGAGAGGGGGATACAAAGTATCAACGAGGTGAGTGTGGAAATTAATAGCAGTCAAGCCTGTTGAGAGGGGGATACAAAGCATTTAGATGGTGAGTGTGGAAATTGATAGCAGTCAAGCCCGTTGAGAGGGGGATACAAAGTATCAACGTGGTGAGTGTGGAAATTGATAGCAGTCAAGCCTGTTGAGAGGGGGATACAAAGTATTTAGATGGTGAGTGTGGAAATTGATAGCAGTCAAGCTTGTGGAGGGTGAATACAAAGCATTTATATGGTGAGTGTGGAAATTGATAGCAGTCAAGCCTGTTGAGAGGGGGATACAAAGTATCAACGTGGTGAGTGTGGAAATTGATAGCAGTCAAGCCTGTTGAGAGAGGGATGCAAAGCATTTAGATGGTGAGTGTGGAAATTGATAACTGTCAAGCTTGTGGAGGGTGAATACAAAGCATTTAGATGGTGAGTGTGGAAATTGATAACAGTCAAGCCTGTTGAGAGGGGGATACAAAGTATCAACGAGGTGAGTGTGGAAATTGATAGCAGTCAAGCCTGTTGAGAGGGGGATACAAAGTATTTAGATGGTGAATGTGGAAATTGATAGCAGTCAAGCTTGTGGAGGGTGAATACAAAGCATTTACATGGTGAGTGTGGAAATTTATAGCTGTCAAGCCTGCTGAGGGGATACAAAGTATCAATGTGGTGAGTGTGGAAATTGATAGCAGTCAAGCCTGTTGGGAGGGGGATACAAAGTATCAACGTGGTGAGTGTGGAAATTGATAGCAGTCAAGCCTGTTGAGAGGGGGATACAAAGCATTTATATGCTGAGTGTGGAAATTGATAGCTGTCAAGCCAGTTGAGAAGGTGATACAAAGTATTTATATCATGTGTATGGAAATCGATAGCTGTCAAGCTTGTGGAGGGTGAATACAAACCATTTACATGGTGAGTGTGGAAATTTATATCTGTCAAGCCTGCTGATGGGATAAAAAGTATTTACACAGTTGGTGTGGAAAACAATAGTTGTCAAGCCTCTCCATCAACCCTGATACTGATATCATTAACCTGAAGAGCTTCAAAATTGTACAGAATTGGAAAAGAAGCACGCAGTTAGTAATGCTTTACTACTTAACATTCAGTATATGAGTCCCAGTGTTTTAGATAGTTATAATGAAATTCACTGAACTGTTATGTCACGATATCCCAATAGCCTTTTGCATTACCACATCATTCATTATACAGCATTTGCAGCATCCCAAACTGTAGCAATATCCAGATAGAGTGTGTTTTGTCATATTCAGTTGGTAGAACAAAGAATCTGTGTCATGACTGGAGGGTAATTAACCACTCAGATAGCAAATAATCTACTCTGCTCAATGGATAGTAATTTCTGATATCCTGATATTTAACATCATGCACTTTTGTTTAACGAAGGTGTCTATATTCTGGAGAAAAAATGCTTACCTGTCAATAACCCAACCACTTCCTGCACTACCAAATACGGCTCCAATTTCAAACATCGTGGAAAACATACCTGCCATACCTTTTGAGTATTTCAACTGAAATGAATAAATGAACACGCCTACTACCAAATATCAGAAATCTGAGACAAAATCATAACTTATCTTCGTATGGAAAGAACCACAAAGACTCTATCAGGCAGGCATTTGAAAAACATTGATCAGAAATCAAACATTACATTTATTTCTAGATCAGCTATGTTTACAGGTTGGTCAGAATACAGTGGAGAGGTGTTTGTATGTTGAAACAATATCAAGTGAAGGAACACCTCAAAAATAAAAAAAAATGTGTTAGGTGGAAGTACTTACATGATTTTGTAGATACATAGGGAGCCACATGTACATGCAATATCTCACAATCTTCAGACATAACATGGCCAAAGCTATCTCAGGCACACAACTGAAACCACAGGTATATAACCATTAGATATTTGAATCTGAAAGATTTAACCTTATTGCAAAATGGTACAAAAATATCTGAATTTTAAAGGCAGAAAGACATCTGAATTTAAAAGCAAAAAACATCTGAATTTAAAGGTAAAAAAACATTTGAATTGAAAGGTAAAAACAACCTGTGGATCTGAATCCAGTCCTATTTGTCACCGGAAAGAAAGATATTTGTTGTAGTAAGATTGGCAATGAAGTTATTTCTAACTGATGGAGAATGAGCTGTGGATTTAATCCAGGTCTTTGACTTCTTGTAATTGGGAGCTGATTATAATGCAGTCTTATACCAATATAGTAGTGCAAGTCGACACTGTCTGACAAAGGACTGAAGGTTAACACTGGGAGCTGCTCCAATAAAACTGTGTGTCTTCCCAAAACTAACAACAAATCTCAATATGGTGGTCAGCAACAATCAAATAAACTAGACCTGCATGCAGTTATACAGGCTTCCAAGCGATCTGTAAACAGTCTCCACCACAGGTCGTTCAACTCAATCAGTTCTATGCACTTCTAAAAAGAGCCCATGTTTGTCTAAGGCGAGGAAAAAAATAATAGACATAATCCATATTAGACAAGGAACTCTCTAAACACTGACTTGCATGTACCTTGGCGAAACCAGATCTCTTATTTTCAACAAAACAAAACTATTTCCACAATACCATGCGTCGCGATCTCAAACAAATGAACCACTGTGTCTATACTTGAATCCAAAATGAATTTGGTAAGAATGGAAAAGGTAAACTGGACTTGAACTCTAGGCTGCTAAGACTGATAGTCTGGCACTCTACAGTGTATGGGTTTCATGAAGTCTAACACGAAGCGCTTGCATTATTTGAATGGGACGTTTTTTGCAATTTTTGAATGTATGTATGCTGGGAGGTTTGGTGTCATGCTTCATATTTTTTATGGGTTTTTTTGGTCATAACCTGAACCTACTTGACCTGCTTTTTAGCTAATTTCATTGGTCAGTTACAGCATAACTTGCATACCAAACAAAAACTTTTTGTATAATACAGGTACAGTGATCCACCTAAAACTTGCAAGTGACATTTCATTCAAAGAACATTAGCCGTTTTACGCAAAAAGATGGTTTAAGCTTATCAATAAAATTCATAATGGCCACTAAATCATGTGACTGGCCAAACAGTACAAAATGTCAAAACATGCTTCACCTTTCTACTTTTACCGGTTTAGGAAATATTGCACTGTTACAAGCTGACTATGAATAAAAATCCCTCGTAGTCCCACAGTCCTACCAGTCAAAAATGAAGATCTGTTGTTGATGTATCTACTGACCAATTTTCAGCTTCATAGCTATTACAGTTTCCAGTCACGTGACATTTGAAAAATGACACTATACATCGCAGGAAACAACTAAAACCACGGTTGTATTCTGCAAGCCAAACTACACCTAATAGTAATCTATCTAGTAGTCTTGTACATGCATATCAGTTTTCAACGCTATTATATCAGCAGTTCTGGAAAAGTTTTTTTTATATTTCCATACTGCTCCAATATGGCCAAAGAATGGGTAACAAACAGGCGGGTGAAGTTTTATACTCCAGCAGGTAGCCCAAGCCATTTAGTAATGAACATGTGTAGAAAGTTAACAGATGTGACATGCAGTTTTCTTGCAAAAAAAAAAAAAAAACAGTTGTCAGAAGAAGAAAATTAATCTTAGCGAGAACAATAGTCTTCCAAGCGAAGCCTGGAAGCCTAATAAAATGATAAATATTAGGCAGTTTATCTGGTGCTTTTACAAATTAACAACTTTCAAGAAATATTTCCATGTCTCCCTTTCCACAGCTTTTGTTCTAAACCAGAGATAAAAAACAGACACATGTACGCAGCCAGTAACAAGCATTTAGTTGGCTGAATGGGACACTACTATATAAATGTGCACACTGTGGGTTAACACTGTGGGCATGTTTTCTGACCTACATGACTTGGATACAAACAGTTAGATGACACACTCAGATAAAACATGGCTGTATGGTTCAGAATAATCAAAAAAATCAGGCAGCACTCTGTGGCAGCTGCATAATTTTATGTTGCCATTGCAAATTCAATGGCACACATAACTGTGTATGTATGGCCAGGCCAGTTGTAAGCTTTCCAATGGGCATCTACTGCAGTGATAATGTTATGGACAATTATACTATGATCATCATGAATATTAAATAATAAAACATATCAAATACAGTGAAAAACCACCATACTAATTATTTTGTATAAAATGTGATACTGGCAGCTCTTTTCACAAAACTGAAGAAAGAAACTCACGGAATTTTCCAAATTTCAAACCAGCTATTCAATTGATTCTCTGAAGCACTGCTTTTTGCAGAAGGCTCTGAAAATCAAAAAATTCAAAGTCAAAAATAATTTGGCACAACCTCTGGTTGACAGATGTTGAGGCTTAAGGAGTAACTGGAGCAGTATTAAGAGTTCATTTAGGTCATCACTGTCTCATTCCACTAAAGACAAAAGGCTATCCACTTCAGGTGTGAAGTGGCTTGTCAAAAACCTGGTAACAGGGGTTTTTCTACAGCTAAGCTGTCAGTTTGTTTTGGCCATAAATATGATTGCTATCATATTAAAGTCATAATTTAGTGAAGAGATGTTTAAAGATTAACATGAGCCCACGGAGATGAGGTCTCATATATACATATAGGAAAAATATGGTTCACATTAAGTACATACATGTATATCATGCAACAGTATTTACATGTATGTTCTTATTTACACTACGGACCACACCTTCTCGATATGGCACTGTCACTAGTGCTAAAACTTGGCTCAGACAAGTTCAGGTTTCCAACCATGCACCTCGGTCACACACCAAATCACCAGCAATACGTCAACCCTCTGCACCACTTGGTCTCCTCTCTTTTTGACTTTCATCCTCAAAGTATTCCCATCTTCAGATTTTAGATTCAGATCTTGCTATTGCTTGACACACTCACCTTTCCCAGGAACAATCACACCTAACTCGCCAGGCTGTCTGTACAGGAACAGTACAAGCACACCTATAATTACCTATCAAAAAGAAACAACAGGTATCATAGGGCCACTCACCAGATTTAAGACAAACAGGTCAAATGGGCATTAGAGATCACTACTGAATGTGATTTACAAGTAAATATCATGATAAATCAATCAATGGAATCAATAAAACATAAGTCTTATGAGAATCCTGGTATTAACATCACAAACAGGAGTACAATATTCTGCCTGTCATAATGGCAAGCTAAAATAAAATAGCATGTCAAACCTGGATACAACATTTGCCTCTGACTGATTCAAATTAGGTTTAAATCTGTTGGATGGAACAAATATCCAACCAGCAGAAAAAATAGAATGCTCTTGCTTGCAGAAAGTAGCATCAGTCTTTACCAAAAATACACTGGGAGGCAGGTAAACGCTTCTCCACCCATATGTTGTCTGTAAGTACACCTGCAAATACAGACAGTACATGCTCTTCACAAGTGAACTATTTATGCAGTGACAGTAAATTCTAAGGCATTTTATTACATGTTAATAATATAATTACTGAATGCACACCAGACTGTACAACAAACTATAGTGCTTAATAACAAACTGTATTCAGATTGTGATACAGACATTTCTTATGATGCAGATGTCTTATCTTCCATTCCCTGTGTATGCATAACACTAATAAGTTTTCTTTAGAGCCTAGTTCAGTTGTAGTCAAGTTGCAGGCCAAGTGTCATTATGTCATCTGACAGATAACTTCCTCTTCACAGCTGCTATGTATTAACTAAGACTCCTGTAATTCTTCAACCATTTTGCATGTTTATAATGTGTTTCTTCAAGCTTATTATGAAGGTATTATTCTGACTTGACTGATGAAATTATTCTTTTTGTAAAGCCCTGAAACCGACCAATGCAAATAATATAGTTTTGTCTCCATAATCAAATTAAAATGTGCATAAATTACACTGAAAGTTGCTTTTCATATGCAAAAAGCTTACGGAATTAAGGTATACCAAAGATTGTTGAGTTTGTTACTTGTGTACAGCTTGTATTGAAGAAGCTTTGTATACTAGAGGCCTACATGTGCATATTGAAGTTGAATTTGGTTAGAAAACTATTATTGCATTTTTCTGTAATATGCATAACATTAATTCTCCGAATTTGACACCGTACAATTCAGTGATATCCGGTTACACAACAAACATGGACACGGCGGTTTTAAACCCTTAATCAAAAGTAGGCCTAAACATCTTTTTATTGGTAATTTTTAAAGGCTCTAAACAAAGCACCTGTAATGATCAGTAGTTTTATTAAATTAGTTGTTCTCCCATTTTGGATAATCCCCTAAAGCTGGAAATGCTTACTGTGAATTTTGCAATTCGTCTATTGTTTGGGACATCTTGTTTGCTCTTTTTAACTAGCAGGCTATACATTGTAATTGTACCAGGGATAGATATTTTTTCCCACATGGTTAGTACGTGCAATGACCACCATATAAATGTCTAAAACTGGAGAATTGCAAATTTCTCCTTTAATCACTTCCAATTGGTATGGTCCTGAAAACTGGAAAGGTTTCAGCATACAAATCCACAGCTGAGTGTTGAGTAGGCTATTTTTACTTTTAAATATCTTTAGAATATTTATCGATCACATTCATTATTAAAGACGCACGCAGAAAATAGTGCCCTTTAAAGCTATTATTCATGCTAAAGAGTGCCCCATTTGGAAAAATGCCATCCTGATCCTTTTTGTTTCAAGCTTGGGGTGTGATCATGGGCAATATTTTAGATCATTTATCTCATTCTTGAGCATGCTGTAACACTTCGATCAGATGTATGATAAATACAAAGACATTAAAAGAAGTACATGTACTCACTGCGAGTGTTGTGCCTATAATCCCTCCTGCAAATGCAGAAGTCCCGTAGGCACCAAACACTGTGTTCCTGCTGCTGTCTGAGAACCATGCAGAAACGGCTTTCCCACTGCTTGGCCAGCACTGAGACTGTACAAACAGTAATGCATGGTTTACCATATGACATTATAATACAGATTGCAGTACAGACTTTAACATCAGATTCAACATGGGATGCACTACTATTTGCAGTAAGCAGGTGTAAAATTAAGGTATATTTGGTATTAAAGTATCAAAGTAAACATATCAAGGTTTTATTACAAACAGAACAGAATGACACGTGTGTGTGTGAATGTGATGTCTTACCTGGGCTGCACCATTAAGAAAGAGAAGAGCTGCAAAGATATAGCAACTGTTCCAAAGACCAAAGGATGTCTGTAAATATATTGTGAACATTACTGTATTAGAATTTACCTACTTAACACAACTTTTGGCACTGTGGATACAAATCAAATGATAACAAGACAACAAAATTTCACTACTTATGAAGAAATTAAAACATGCATCTTGACCCCCTTATATGTTCCAAGCTATTACAAGCTAATTAACAGTTAATTTCTTAGACGTAAGTCCACAGGATAAATCAAAGTCTAACTGTATTTTCCACGAAGTTAATGTGTATACCTGTAGGATTTACTGCTTCATTTAATAGATTTATTATTAGAGATAATTCCAACATTAGCTGATGTTCAGTTTTAAACTTATATGCAAGTTGTAGTTGACACTTCAACATGGCTGTAATGTATAAGAACTAGAATGTAGGACTTCTCCTTGACAGATTCTTCAGAGAGCATTTAAACCAACAGTTGTGTAATCTTACCATAGACAGTCCTGACAATATGAGGGAGACTCCAAACGTTTTTCTTGGACCAAATTTATCCCCAACTGGACCCATGAACATCTGAAAATATTATACAACATACCGTAATCATTACAGTTACTAACCACACACACTATTCAACTTAATTAAGCTTCATTACAATCATAACCAAACACATTTCGTATGCACCCAAACTGTGACTTTCAGTCAAAGGTGAATCAACCTCAAACTTAAATCTAGCTGTTTGTTTCAATGACAAATAAACAAGAATAACAACAGTATTTTGTGATTTCTTGGTTGTATCATAATCACAACAAACTACTGTATACAACGTAAAATTACAACCACGAATAAGTTATTCATTATACCTGATTATGGAAGTTCTTTTCATCTTATACATATGTTTTCAGGTGTATTTTCTGATGTATTTTATTGTGAATGACTGTCGGCACTGACATTGATACACAGCACACTCCAATATTCGGACCTTTTCTGAACAGAACTGTAGACTGCGGCTCAGAGCCATTTACAGTTAGGTTACTGTTTCGATGTGTTAAGATGTTATCCAAGACTACTTAATAACACATAAACACACTAATAGGCTGAATCAGCACTTCGCCATTCTTTTGAGTTCACACGGAGCTTTCACAAACTAACACGGTTAAAGAAGTGACTTTAAGGTGGCTGCTAATCTTGAGCTGACTCACTTGACGCTGTGAGATGTATATTTCATGCTAGCAAAAGTAGTCAAATCACTCCATTCAGCTACATTAGTTTGTGAGAGCCCCCACCTTGTCTCGTCCAAACTTGCGTGAACTTGTGAGACTTAAAATACTGATCCACATGAATTTGCTATGTGAACTATTTTTTGCCCCTTGACAATACACTTGTTGAATGTCTATCTGTTTCAATGTAGTAAAAGGAGAAAAATGACCCACTGTACCTGCATCAATGCATAAGGCAACAGAAGGGATGTGTCCAACCATCCTAACTGAGTCTTGGTAAAATTCAGATCTGTCTCTAAGTCTGCTTTTATCTACAAGAGGAAATGCAATCATATAGTTTTTACAAGATATGCAAGATTAAGAATATTCATGATTTATAGCTGTGACAAAGGTGCAATTAGGGTGCATCACCATAAAATGTGACATGAAGAATAAAAAAAAAATCTTTTCCTCTGTTCCATTTGGGAGTAGCCAGAGTTGGGCAAAACATGAATAAAACCACGATTTCACTTGTAGATCATTGTTGTGTGTGTGTGATAATAGTAACTCAATGCACAAAGCAGGGCTGGGAAATTAAGAGAAAGTCCAGTCTGGCTCATCTAAGACCACCCCAGGAGGTCAGAACACAAGCAGATCTTCCATCAGTCTACAACATGAGCACTGGTGAAATGAGCGATATGAGAGAATGTTCATGGCGCAAATTGTTGAGGGTCCAGTCTGTTCTAATCTGGAAGCATTTCCATCTGATCGGAGAATGTCTCATCTATTTAAATGTTATTCTCATACATATATATTTCAGGATGATTGAAAACAGAGAATCATGCACATGTATGATCCTGTCAAAAGTTAATGTTTGAAGAAAGAGATGAAAATATCACCCAAGTTTTGTCCTTTACCGTTTGCTTTTCATTTCAGTGTAGGTGCACCTTTTACTTTGCTACATTTTACAACTGGAAATATGAGCAACAAAAAGTGTTATACATGTGGAATTATTTATTGTCCATTTACACCAATAAATAAAATGGGTTTCCCAAATTATGTCAACAATGTTAGGCCTAAAAGAAAACATGTTGAACTTTAACACTCACCACTCCAAGTGGCTTCCTGAGAAAGTAAGTGCCTGCATATGCCACCCAGCTAAATCCAAAGATCAGGAACTGATGCTGGCGAAGGGAGAGGGCAACCATTTCTGAGCAGCTGTCACTGTGAAACCAAGGGCGATATACTAGGCACAGAAATTTCTTGTAAAGGGTAAGGAGCTGTAAAGCTCTTTATTACAGCACAGGCATGTTTTACGGTAGATAGTTTTTTCCAAGTTACCACAGCAATGGCAACGTATGACTTTAAATTCAGAAATCTAAGTTTAACAAGCACTCCAAAACATCAGTAGAAGTGAATGAATCAATGGGACATCTGACTCTCTTTCTCCTTATTTTGCACAGAGCCACCAATCCTTCAAAACAAATCTTTTCTGGGCACTCTACATACAATTTGGGGAATTTCTGCAGTGTTAAATCAATCGTTTGAAGTTTCATGCTTATGCCATTTATATATCTTAGTACATGTGAGGATTATTGTAATCTACGTGATCATTACACAGAAGCTGAAAAGAAAGGCGTATCTGCATGTTTTAGTCTTAAGGCCTACATAATTACATGTAGGTCAATATTCATTATCAAGCTTTTTACAGCTACTGTTTGATAAGAATCATATTGAGCTTTCCGCTGTTGTTACAGGGCTTCCTCTGGGTCAGTATTTTTTTTAGCCAGTTACTTTACCCGCTCATCAGATTTTGTAGCCAATGCAATTTTCCTTTAGCCATACTTTCTTAGTGCCCCTGACAATCCTTGTGATCTTCAAATGGCTGAATGGGAGCAGTATCTATGACTCTTGGTGGTCTCCATCTGTAATTTGCTTTTATCTGCCTTGGTTAGAATCAGTTTGGTCTCTTCTAGCTATATCTGGAGTTATTCGCATGCCACATTTAGAACAATTGCCCTCAAAATAATGGCAGAGTGTTTTTGTTGTTTTGAGAAAAAAATCAAACCTTTTTTCAATTAATCTCTGTTGGATCCTAGTAAAATGCAATTTCCTCTATCTGTAAAATCTGTTACAAAATAAATCTATAAATTTAGTTCAACTTCATTTTCACGTCTAACACTACCTATATTTATCTCCCTTTATAGTCATTTTCTTTAATTTATTTTTGTTTTCTTTAGATTTGGCTATGAAAAACATCCTCAAAAATTCCATGATTTTTTGATAGCTAACAAAAATGATTTTCAAGCGTTATCTAATGTAAGTCAACTTCCCAAAATGCGGAGCCCTCTTTGTAGATTTCTGTCAATTAAAATCGCCGTGACGGTGTTGTTGTTGTTTCGCTGAAATGAAGCCTTTTGAAATAAAAGTAAATAATTTGCTTCATCAGAAATATAGCGAAAATACGCACAAAAGCACAGAAACTTTCATGCCTGAAAAGTACTAGGAGAACTGCGCCGGGTATTTTGTGTATAACGTTTGTCCATTTTCTTTGTAAATAAATTCATCACCAAAAACATTCGCATATTTTAGAATTTTACCACCATTTCCAAAGATTGTTCTAAATTTGCGACAATGGCAAGCTCCACCGGAAGCTCTGTTAGCGTTTCTTTTTTTTAATAATTTAAAAAAAAACGGATGTGATGCTTGTTTAAACAAATGAAATAAGCACACGTGGTTTATACGAAACTGTGATGACGCGTACCAACCCATTATTTCCGTTAGAAAAAAGAACAACACATGGCCATGTGCATTGCGAGTCTTCACACTGTCGCAATTTTCACCTCTTCAATAGCCAGTATATATTCTCGATTAAATAATTTTGTCACCAGAAACTTTCGCCATTTCCCTGATTTTATCGCCAATCCAAATTTTCATTCGCAATTGGCGACAATGGCCTGTTGCTATATGGTCAAATATAAATTTGAAGATTAGGAGACCCTTCAGTTAAAAACAGACAAAAAAAAATGACAGACATTGCACAGATCGCTAATTGAAGAATGAGTTAACTCTTATCCATCAATGTGGGTGCGCGACTTATGTAGTGAAATAGCCACAAATGTGTCGGACTGACGGTACCGGTAAGAAACATTTACCGGTGTTCACACGTGAATTAAATCTTCCCTAGCATAAATCGATGTCAGACGCAATCGCATGTTTCTACAATTTAACTAACCTTTGCTGAGGTTGGCCTAACCAAAAATAGTCCATCCACTTCAATAACACAAACTGACAAAAAAGAACTACCCTCCTGGATAAGACTTAATACGAGTGTGAACAAAGGTAAATATTTTATACTGTCAATCTGACACATTTTCTCTGTAACTCTCCCAACACGTGCTGCTCAATGATAGTTCAACTAAAGTAAATGCTGAGGTCTATTTTCAACAATCTCAACGTTTAATTTAATTGAACCAGCTTGATGAGAGGGGATCAGTTCAAAAAGCCCCCTCGCAAAAACGCCCTCTACCTAAACACCCTCTACCTTAATGCCAGGGATCCAACAACAATACTAGTCAGTCTGCAGGCGCCACGTACGCATCCCTGTAAGCCTAGGTATTTCTGGAAGTGGGTGACAAATAACAGTAGGGACAACTGTAATCTTTGTCAAAAATATCAAACATTCTCTGTTCACTTCTCTATACAACAACAATTACATTTACCTGAAATCAGTTTACAAACTTTAGAGTCCAGAAATAATTCAAAAATGTGTATTTTACCATAGCAACATTTATGGGCCATATATATAGAACACATAGAGAATCCATACAATATGATTGAAGGTATACATTGAAGCCAATGCTGCTAGCTTGAACGTGCATTATGTATAGAGGGTATTCATGTAGAGGTTGCTCTGACTGGCCGTCTCTTCATCCTAAAGGATAACGGCTCTGATGATAACAATGCTACCTGTTGTATATCCGTACCTGCTCTACGCACTGTCCATCACACATTGATGTTGGGGCGGATAAAAAGTGTTTGTCCGTACTCGTAGTTGAGAAAATCATTTGGTTGCTCTTGGTCCTTCCTGACACCTACTGACACTTTTAGTATATTTTGTACTTGCTTATTCTTTTCTTCAATTTTGTTTAATTTATTTGAGAAATGTTTTTAGAGATCAATGTTAATTTTGGTTCCCTCTAGGTCAATACTGGTGAGACTGATCCTAAATAACTGGCATGCGTGTCAAAAGGTCTAACCTGCCTAATACTAGCAGTGGTAATTGTATACACGATTCTCCTCACTCTGAGGAGTATGCATTCAACCATGGCAGTTTTAGTCAAAATTATTCCAGTTTCCACTTTAGTTTCATGTGCGGATTTACGCGTGATGACACGTGGTAACACCTACCTGGAATTGATAGCTGAGACGACTGTGACTACGGGCGGACAAATTATTTGATATAAAGCTTATGGCACAAGACAGGGCTGTGATAGTATACGTAATCACAGCCCTACGTGCTAACAGGGTGTTCTGACTAGTTCGATGAGAGTTACGGTACCCAACTCTGTGCTAACAGATGGAAAGACTCAGTACTCTTAGTACATGCAGATGTTAAACTTACAGGAATGCGATCGATATTTCCAATATTTACATATTGTATATCAAAGAAGCTTATGTCTGTCTCTCAAAGTCTGTCATATTCTACTCAGTGTGCAGACTTCTATTTCCACACATCGCCATCACTCGACCTAAAAGTTGTGGCGAGTACACACTCGTACATTTCCTTGGAAAACCCAAGAATTTTGTACATCAGAGGTCCAGAGTATCTGGATATTTGTTTGTTTTCTTCGCCAGTGTCCGCTGCTTTACTCATGCAGACACTGAATAAAAAATATCATCTTAATAATACAGGCCTATAAAACTCTTCCTCACGGTCTCTACATAGCAATGGGCCTACCCTAATTCTTCAACAGCCATTTTGAGAGAAGTAAGGGATGTAGAGAAATAATTTGCAGTTTTATGAAGCTTGCATCAGTAAGAACACGAACAAATAATTTTTATCGTCATTTTCAACTTAACATTACCCATAAATTCCACTGAAAGCTTCAGTGGTTGAAAAGGTTAAGACTAACACTAAGTTACAGTGGGCCTACCGGTATAGGCCCTTTGTCCAAAACTGCAGACTGTTCTGTTGTCCAGCAAACTATAATTTCAGGTTTTCAACCGTGTTTTTAAAAATATTGTTAAATGTTTTTCATTTCCCTGTATGATAGCTTTCTCTTCAGCGTCTGCTAGCTGTGGCGAGTGAAGTAGGGCCTACTGTAATATACACACGGGCTCAAGTACATGACTGATGATGTCCCTTACGTGTTATTATGTCATTATATATTACTTAACCATAGGAGGCGAAAACGGGGGTGGCGCTGAAGACACCCCCCCCCCACACCTGAAATAAAATGGGGAGGCTAAGGCATAATAATTAGGGACACTACTTCCGCTGTATCAGCTCCCCCCCCCCCCCCGCCCGCCCAAACATGTGATAACGTTCCCCCGCTCGATCTTTTTATTAAAGCCTTTTCTTTTCACGTTGGTCTTTATAACAGAGCTAATAACATAAAAATAACACAAAAAATATTTACTTTAAATAACTTACGGCACCTGTTTTGTTTTTCGCCAAAAATCTTTTTAGAGTAGCACAGCACGTAGCAGAGCTGGTAGAGCGTCCGCTTCGGGAGCGGTAAATCCAGGGTCAATCCTGGGTCGAGTCACACCTAAGACCTTAAAAGAGGAAGTTGTAACATGGTGGACCCGTATCAGTATAAAGGCACAGGCGGAGCGGCTTACTTGCCTTCGGTAAAGCGCCTCAGTAAAGCAGCACTAGAGCGGGGGAAACCCGTCCCGCAACAAGGAGGCACATTACATGCACTCTAAGGATCCCTTCATCGTCATATGACTGAAAAATTGTTAAGTACGACGTTAAACCCCAAGCACTCACTCACTCACTGCAGTTTGGGTTAATTAGGCTTATAATATATGGAACATTTTGCACGCTCTGAATGCAGACATATTACATGACATATATAGGCCTAGACCTACCAGTAATGTGACAGCAAAAAAGAACCATGATGCTGAAGTGTCGATTTTCAATTTGCACCAAAATATTGGTGCCTAACTTGGTTCTCTGCTACTCCATTAAATGTCACAGCTTGATTAATTTATGATGTTCAGTAAGTAAATGGATTCGATTACAACCAAGATTCCAGAAAAAAAATATGACTGCTTGTACAGTTTATTCGTAACGAATTCCAAAGTACATTACTGTCAGCTGCTCTCAAGCGGACAACAAATTTAAGATGTTTACGCCTACATGTATATGTCAGTCGTCGGCTGTGAATACTGATATTTCAACTTGCCCGCGACTTCTCCGAATAAAATAAACAGACTCGTACCTTGCCAATGTCTGGGTTTCTCGGAAGTTGTGTGAACTTCCGGTGGATGGCCCAAACAAAAAATATGTTATTATTTCGTTATTTGTAAGAGGTCATTTAGTTACAAAGGGTGAGTATTGTGCAGTTGTTTAACCAATGAGTTATTGTTAGCCTTTTTACCACAAATGTGCGTACGAATCGTTGCATTGCTTCCTGAGACGCACAAAAACGAAAGTACGGCCTGATGTGATGCTGTTGTTGTTGCAAGAATCGTACTCTGCGTATACATGATGACAGGTACTATTGGTCTAAGGCTTTACATTATCTTCTTTGGTTTTACTCTAAACACTGCTTGCAAGCTTTCAAGCTTATTCTGGAGAATACATATTTCTAGGATTTAATAGTTTCCCATTTCTTCTAGGTATTTAACATATATGCAAGCAATCACTTGCTGCTCTGCACTAAAGTTAAAAATAGACCCCAGACCTAGAGAACAAAGCTGAACGCATAGGGACGCACTGAACTATATATCCGTATCATACCTAGTGAGAATGCAGCAAATGACAGAAAATCAGCAGTAAAATTTGGAACAAGTATTATGAAATAGTAATTCATATGTTAATAAACATTTAAGAAAGTGGAAAGGCTTGAGCAGGCCTGTAAGCATATTTGCAGAACCCGATTTGTGCTCATCTTTTTGCAGACTTTTTGAGTTTTTATTTTGCCGGCTACTGTTTCTACACTAAGATGGCCCTATATACCGGTATATGCAAGCAGCGTCTTACCTTGTACTCCTCGGTTCTCAGTGTGCTGCCCCCTTACATACTGATGTTTGACATAAACTTAGCCCCATAGAGGTACATGTAATTTTTACAATGTATATACAGCTTACAATTTCTGAAACAGAGAATCATACCCAAAAATCGGTGATGCAAAAAAATAGGGTAAGGCAGATTACAATGTTTCATTATTTCATAAACATTGCCCTACTGTACAAACCACTCACTGTATAGAGTTAAACTAGTTGCTCATGTGGTTCAGACAAAGAATGACCTGTGAACTTTTAATATTAGGTAATTTACTGGTCAGTCGACTTTGATGCTACTGTAAAATATCTGTATTTTAGCAGAGCCTCCCAGCGATTAAGTCGCTGAAATGAAAATGCATATCAAAACCTACTTGTCATGGGCTTAAATCGGATGACTTACACCTTCCATCGCCTCCTTTTCTTCCCAGCATGATAATTCCAAAATATGTCAGCTGCCAGTGGCATGCTATATGTGTAGCTTGGAACGACATTATGCAAACTCTTTTTAACTTTAGCACTTTAGCTCACCATTAGAGTGTCACTTTATTGTCTTTTTAAGCATATGTGGTACTTTATACTTCTGCTTCACTCCAGAATAAGCTTTGAAATCAAGACAACATCGTTATCCTTGTGATGCATTATAAGTGTCACAAATAATGAGTTCTCTTATTCAGTATAATTAAGAAGTCTATTTTGTTGTAAAACCCTGTGATAAGCTTGCAATGGGCAACCCACAAACTGTTTACTGGCACAAGAGGATTTGCTACAGACAGTTGTTGAAAAGGTGTCTTAAACAGACTTATATTTGCTTATCTTTTGCATTTGTGTAACAGCTTAGGATGAACGAGCAAGTGAGTGCCTTTTTGCAGTCCTGACCCTGAAGCGATGGGGGCTAAGTCGAGTAATTTAAACTGGTTTGATCACCAGCTATCTCTTCAAAAGCCACCAGGTAAATACAAATCCAGGTGCTATAACTTGTCTCCACCCAGCTACAACCACAACTGGACCGACCTACACTATGCAGCTAGCCATGGCAATGTGCGGTGGATACAAGAAATTCTGCACAAGTCGGGTAAGTTGCAAAAGAAGCTGATTCATTGAGATGATATTGTCACCTGTAAATTCAGATGTTTAAATTATGAAAAAATTAACTCACAATTATTATGGGATATTGATGTATAATTATTGAATTCAGTTTCGGCCAGTATGAAAACTGTGAGAAATAGGACCTTGTCTGTGAAAGCATACGGTGTGTAGGTTATGTTACAACAACAAAAAATATATTTTCTCAGCAAGAGTATGTAAAAGAAAATGTTCACAGTCACAGAAATGTTGAGAGATCTTGAATAAAGTCCATGGTTTTCAGGGTTTGCTGAAGTTGTCTATTGTATTTAAGTGCGGCCAAGATTTTAAAATTATCTCCATAAGGTTTAATCTAGGCTTTCCAAATAAGTTTGCAAAATTAAAGTCTGTCCTAAAGCTAGGTCTTGAACTAGCTTATGCTGCTTTAACTCTGGGACTGACATCATTCATTTTCTGAGGTCCCACCTAACCATAGCACAATTCTAGGGCTAGCCCTAACAATCTAACTACCAACTTGCTATGCTTTCACCTGGTGAAAGGTGAGATTGCACTGAAGTGCTTGTATCACTCCATTTAAGTCATCCTTTGTGTGTTCCTACATGTATCGGGCCTTTATTTTCATAATTCTTTACTGGAGTCTAAATGGATTCCCATAGGTTTGCTTTACAGGAATCCACCAGATTCTAGGTCAAACAACAAATTATGCAATTATTCCAAGATTTAATAAGTTGTACATAAAATCAAACAGTTTTGGGGATTTCGGGTGACATAAATATCACTATACAGGGGTAGAAATAAGCCCCACAAATCAAGAGGCCAGCAAGTCCAGTTGACTTGGAAATCAATTGGCCCTTACCCAATTTTTTAAGTCCTTTCATGATAAAAAAGAAGACCATGCCATTAAAGTTTTAACATTGTAGGTTGATCTGATATGTGTAGTTTATTATTATGTTTGTTCAAAGAATTACATGATGACTTGTTACTGATGACATGAACAGTTCTTTTAAAGAAGTTCAGGTACTATAGGTATGTAACCCAGAAATCAGCTATGAACTTTTAATATTGGGTAAGATGTTGAGGGGCAAGAGATTCTCCACATGGGCCCTGTTAGTAAATTATAAACCATCCTTAGACCGAAGCTTTCAGCTACCGAAGTCAGCTGTAGCTGATTGAGTTGTTGACATTTGTAATGGATTTGCTACATTGCTGTGACATTTGACAGTAGCACGCCACAATAAAATCTTTCCTTTAGTTCCAAAACTCGGGTGTAGATGCGATCAAATATACAAGCAAACTGTTTAAAGTCCTCCAAATTCCCTTCGCTTCCAGTGTTTCATTGCTGCTTAATAGCTAACAAAATATTTTCATAGTTCCATGTTCATTTCATTGCAATTTTCTCATTAGTTTTAGATATGTTTCGGTTTTAATTGTCCTCTGTAACTAAACTGCTACCACTGCTGTAGCTGACAAATGGCCATTGCGTTGTTGAACACAGGTGGCATTTCTGACAATTTGTTAGAAGCTCACCTGCATCATAGCGACATTCACTAGAAACCACTTTTATTTTTTTATTGCCCTTATTTTCAAATTTCAAGAAGTTTCAAAGTTTCCAAATTAGTTCAGAGTTTATTTTGATCTTGGTTTGTCAGTATAGATGTTCTAGTGTTTTGAAAGTTATCATGGCGAAGAACAACAACGTACATTCGAAATAATGTGTAAAAAAGTTGAACAAAAGTCGAACATTATGGCAATGGTTATGGTCGCATGTTCACTTCTTGAGAGAAGGCATAGTTATGAATTGGAAATTTGAAAACAATTGATCATTTTGAAATTATTTTGTGACTTTCTTACAGGAATGCAAGCAGTGAGATTCCCGTAAATTTGCTTTGCGAGAGTCATGGGGAGAATCAAATTCCTGTCAAAAATAAAGCCCTGTGTATTTTTAGTGAAAGCCACATATTGTTTGGTCGTTGGCCCATATTGTTAGAAAGAAAGCTTAAGATAAACATCAAGACTTCGGCTCAACTTTTCCCTCTGACCCAAGAAAGAGTCATTTGCCTAGAGCCTTGTGTTTTTCCAACTTCACTGAAAACTGTTGACTGCTTCTCTTTGCAGGATTCCATCCTAATTTCATACTTTATAAACTTTCTTTGTTGGTTTGTGTTTAACATCATTTTGGGAATAGGCCTTAATATTATTGACCTGGAATGTCCATTCTGGTTGATGACTGGTATATATAAATGTTTGTTTTGTCAGTCACATGCTCGTAGATCCAATATTGCATGCTGACAATAATGTACATGTATCCCTGCATGTTTTTGGGTCGGGTGAACCCAATTTTTAATAAACTTTAGAGCCCGTGGGGTTTTAGTTAGAGCAGTATCATGTTCACATTTATTACATGTACTTGTGTCGAAGTAGTGATTCTGTGTTCTACTCAAGGAAGATCTATGTTTTTCATGAAGCCATTGTGTTATTTAGAGTTTGGGTAAAGAAGACAACCCATTCAGTGGTATTAAGTAGATGGCTCTGCATGTTTAGCACTCAGCTATCTTGGAACAGTAGCAAAACTGCTTCTGACACTTACAGTGAGAGTGACTTTATGATGGGGAGAAAGCTTAAATTTTGGTACAAAACAGATGCAGACAGTGTTTAGATGAAGTTTCTGGATTTATACTGTGTATATTTTTAAAAACTGTTTACAAAATTACTCAACTGATTGTATTTTTAGTGATGCTTGGGGTTGTAAGATTGAGTATGGTAGTCTTAATGTTTTCAGTGTTTTATGATGAAAGTAAATATAGATTGATTCTGTTGCAGGGACGGTCAACCTAAACAAGAAAGACTACTATGGGAAGACGCCCTTGTACTGGGCAGCATACAAGGGCCACAAATCTTGTATGGAAGAGCTGCTGAAATTTGGTGCCATTGTCAACACCCGCTGTTGTCATGGGGGCACTCCACTGCACACTGTTGTCAGTATATACCCAGATTGTGCTGCCCTTCTGATAAAGGTACCATCAGAGAAATCGTATATATCTTGTATATAATTAAAATGCGCATATTGCGTGATTAAAAATGGGAATTTACATATGAAAATGAATTGTTGGTTTTGTTTTTGTACATCCTCCTGGGATCCATGCTCACCCATTTTGTACAAACTTTGCTAAGTGAGTTTCTACAAGCATATATGGGAATGCTCAATGATTTTTATACACAAACTAACTTTAGCATTTTGAGTTGAATTGGAAATACTAATAAGCCAAAAAATGAATCACAAATGAATCACACGAGTGTATTTTCTGAAAGTGCTTAAGTTGGATATTACAAGATCAATACAGAAAATTGATTATAAATACCTTAATTCAAAAATTTATGATCAACCTTTGGTACAGTCTTTTTAATACACAGTTTCATTTTGGGTCAAAAATTCAGAATTGTTACATATATTCTAAAGTGCAGATCAAGTTGTCGGCCCTATGGGTTTTCATGTTTTATTGCAACTGTTACTTATGTGGATGATTAAGCTTTATGTCAAGAGCTTTGTTAGTTCCTCCCCAAGCTTTTATTACCTTGAATCACATATTTGTGTTTAGATACATGTGTATGGAAACCTATTTCTTTCAGCATGGAGCAGATGTGAATTGTTCGGACAACTGGGGAGTTACACCCATGTACTTAGCAGCATCCAGTGGCCTTCTACTTGTTGTGCATTTCCTCATAGTTGCAGGTGCGAAACTTACCTACAGGAATAAGGTGAGTTGTGTATTGATTGTCCATTTACCTGGTTTACACTAGTTTACACACCTGGTTTGAACACCTACTATTACTTCAGAAGAAGATGTCCAAGGACAGCCATTACTGCAGCTGTGGGCTGTTCCAAGCAAATTCTGCCTGACCTTTGCAGGATTAATATGCATTTCTCAGAAAAAAAAAGCATGTTGCCGAATACATTTATATATATAGTCAGACATCTGAGTTTATATATATCATTTTCTCAATAGTGGTAGAATTTATCATTTCGAAACACCAAAGAGGAGCTTGTTTATTCATATTATCGACATGGGATTGTTCTTCATTGGGTTGTACATTTAGCTTACATGTAGGTGATGATGAGAGTGCATCAGTACTAATAAGGGCCTTACCCTATATCTTATAAATTTTGGGACATCTGGTCTGATCATTTTAGGCAATATAGATGTAATTCTACCAGGAATATTGAGTTTTTTTCCTTTGTGGTTAGACCACCTACTGAACAACATACTGATGTCTTGACTTTTCCAAAAGGCTGATAAAGAAATGTACTAGCCTACTTTCAACAGTACTAATATGTGTCACGAATTTGAGAAGAGTTAAAGTATTTACATATTTCAGTCTGGAGATGATGTCTTTGACTCTAACCACATGAGCAGCAGTGTGTCGTGTATGGACCTTTGAGGCTCCGTGATATGTAAAGTCTGGATAAGGAGTGAACAAAGTAAAAATGGATGTTATTGGTGTTTTTAAGTGCCAGTGTCAAAAAACTGTCAACACTGTGGCATCAAAGCCTAAACTTCACAAGGGAGTTGAAGGCAAATTATTGATGAATGATCCCATACTAATATTACATAAAAACAAGTGCCTGTTTGGTGAATCAGTATGATAAAGAGATGTGTGGTACATGTAGGTCGAAGTATTTCAACTGTTCATGGAGACTTCCATAGCTGTTTCCTTTTTTAGAATGTAAATTGTAAACTGAAATAACCCCACCAGTATGATATCTCGGTGCCAGCCCTTCAGGTACCAATGTGATGTGTGGAAACATTTTAGTGTACCTTAATTTTCTTGAGACAGTCACATATTTCATGTACATTTTCTGAAGTTTATTATTGTATTCTTTAACCTTGGCATTTTCTCATTAAAATTGATATATATATATATTTTTTTTAAAAGATCTGAAATTTTTTTCCCCTGATACTCTTTACTAAACTGAGCTGTTAAATGGTTTATACATTGTATAAAAGTGCTAAATGCCATCATGTGAAGTGTTACAACACAAATGTAACTTTTTTTTGTGAGAAAAGTAAACATCTTTAGAAAATTATCTGCCAGCCTGCTGCAATGAGAAGTCCATCTCATACAGATGGTTGTGGGTTCCCATGGGCTCTGCCAAGTTTCCTCTCACCATAATGCTCGTTGCTGAGTACAGGGTAAGACATCAGTCAAATAAATAATATTGTCTTAGTGTGTATTATAGCTCATAGTACAGTGAATATTGGAATGTTTGGAGAATCGTGTTGTTAATCGTGTGACCAATGATTCCTTTCAGAAAACTGGTGAGCTGCCAAAGCAGCTGAGTGGTTACAAAGGGTTCTGTCAGTATCTGACCGCACTGTCCCGTAATCCCAGCACCCTCCAGCAGCAGTGCCGAGTGGTCATCAGGAGACACATCGGGGAGCACCCCATTCCCAAGATCAAGCAGCTCTGTCTTCCACGTCAGCTGAAAGAGGACCTTATGCTTGCCGATCTGGATATAAAGGGCCTTCCAATTGATGAGTACTGACCTTGTGCAGCCAGATAGAACTGCTTAGTTTTCAAAAACCTAGTCAGTCAAATTGAAACTGGTTTGACATTATATATGAGGTGAACAGAAATGTTAACAACACCGTCTTTGTGTGTGGTGAAAGAGCTACTCCACTTCTAAAGCCTGTGCATTAAAAAAAAAAATAAAATAAAAAGGGTTAAATCATAAGGATGGAGATAATCTTGCTTGCTATTCCAAATTTGCCTTGCTTGACATAATTTCTGCCTTTTTCACTGTCACATCATGAATATGTACATGTCCTATGAGAGACTCAACCATGGCATCCTTCCAATAGTTTGAAATCTCAGTCTAATTTATCTCAGAGTTGGAGTAGCTCTTTTATGAACAGTGGCAAACGTGACCACACAGTGTTACTGCTCACGGAACTGTTGTTCAATAAACATGTTAGACTTACCAGCAGCCTATAAGTACATTAGAATTGTCACCAGATTTACATATTTGAACAGCACCATCGCAAGCTTGCACTTATGTGAGCAATCTTTACCTAATTTGTTATCTGGAATTTACTATTACAATGACCTACAGTTCACAACTGCATTCTGGTGTAATGATTAACCCTATAGGCATGTTTTGTAAAACAGACCATCCGTTGTCATTGTTAATAAATCAGCATTGAACTTGGGTAATTATGGATTCAGATCAAATTTCTTATTTTCAGAAGATATGGTCATTTATAAGTTGTAGATTTTTATCAAATGTTGTCTGCAAAAGACTTGATTAAAACTCCATGGCATAAGAAACACAATTGTTTTACAGTTCTGGCATGTTGACTTTCAATTTTTGTGCAATATGATATAGATATATAGATGTGCATTATGCAACATGCCTTTATTTCAGTTGTTATCATGTAAAGTAGGTGATACATGTCTGCAATAGATTTTATAGTGTGTTTAATACGTGTGATTGCAGTATGGTATGGTCATGATATTAAATGAGAACATTTTCTCTACTGTTCATCAGTGCCTTCACCATATAACAACCACTATACCTGTTTTATTCACTCTTTCATGCATTGGGTACATTGTATATTTAAAAAAAAAAAAAAAACATAAGTTTTTATCAGAATTGCTGTATGGCTATATTTCTTATGACAGTGACTGATATAATATGTCATTTAAAGAAGTGTGCTACTCATAGCTTGGGCACTGAATCGTCAAGCCAATATTGATGACATTCATCTTAAATTGTGATTTTTTTTTGTTCTTACTTCATCTGAACTTGTGGGCATTATGTCATGCATATTTGATCTCTGTATAAATCAGGTATATTGTAAATGGTCTTCACTAGCATGCCATGACCAGCTTAGTTTCTTTCATGTTGCCAGTTTGGTATTCAGATTTATATGATCACGTAGTCGTAAGTCTTGTCACAAGGCAATGCAAACATGAAAATGTCTCCCAAGTGGGATTGATGGTGGAGGATGAAAGGCAAGGAAAGACAAGTGGTGTGCCCCCCCCCCCGATTTGTACCCAAGCAGTTTGGGTTGGATAGCTAGGGCACAAGGGGGTGATAGGTGGGTGAAAAGCAATGCTTGTGCCCCCCCCCTCCCGAGTTATATCCATGTACCTCTGGTGTAATTGGTCAATGAAAGGCAAGTGTTGCTAACTGGTGTGCCCCGAGTGACACCCAAGGACCTCGGGTGGATTGGTGTGGTGCGTGAAAGGCAAGGATTGTAAGGTGGTTTGCGCTTAGTGACACCCAAGTACCTCGGGTGGATTGGTGTGGTGCGTGAAAGGCAAGGATTGCAAGGTGGTGTGCGCTTAGTGACACCCAAGTACCTCGGGTGGATTGGTGTGGTGCGTGAAAGGCAAGGATTGCAAGGTGGTGTGCGCTTATTGACACCCAAGTACCTCGGGTGGATTGGTGTGGTGCGTGAAAGGCAAGGATTGCAAGGTTGTGTGCGCTTAGTGACACCCAAGTGCCTCGGGTGGATTGGTGTGGTGCATGAAAGGCAAGGATTGCAAGGTGGTGTGCGCTTAGTGACACCCAAGTACCTCGGGTGGATTGGTGTGGTGCGTGAAAGGCAAGGATTGCAAGGTGGTTTGCGCTTATTGACACCCAAGTACCTCGGGTGGATTGGTGGGGTGCGTGAAAGGCAAGGATTGCAAGGTGGTGTGCACTTAGTGACACCCAAGTACCTCGGGTGGATTGGTGTGGGGTGTGAAAGGCAAGGATTGCAAGGTTGTTTGCGCTTATTGACACCCAAGTACCTCAGGTGGATTGGTGTGGTGCGTGAAAGGCAAGGATTATACTCAAGTACCTTTAGTAGAATTGGTAAGTGAAAGGCAAATATTGCTAACTGGTGTGCCCTTACTGACTTCGGATGTATTTCGGCTGGGAAAAACAGGTGAAAGGCAAGGATTGCTAAGTTGTGTGCCCTTAGGGACACCCAAGGTGGGATTGGTCAATGAAAGGTAAGGATTGCTAGGTGGTGTGCCAATTTCAGGTTTTTGAGTGTCATACATGTATCTCTGAGTGGAGCCTTTTTGGACATTAGCCAGAATGCCATCTGTACATGTAATAGTCTGTGTTATATAATGTTTGTAGGTGACCTACTCAGTCTCTAAATACTATGCAGGTCGTATTGCACAAAACTGTGAATTACACCTATTGCCTGTCACAACAACCATTGTGTATATACTATGTTAATGTCAAGCAAGTAGCACTAGGGTGTGAGTGGCTTCTATTTTAATGTTTCAGAAGTGTGTTTTCTTTGTTGTCATGCAAATTAGAAGAACCTATCCAGCAGTGTGTATCAAAGGAGTCAAAGAATTACTCTCTTAATATTCTGGTCTTCAAAGTAGGCTTACATGTACAACATACCCTTATGCCAAGTAGTATAAAATCATAATATGGTCTTGAGCAGAACATTAATGGAACATGTCTTTCTTTGACTCATTTGCCAGTTTTTGCAAAACGTGTGTTAAATTTATCACATACTGGAGCTTTAATTTAGTATCCAAATAATGTATTACATGTGTATGTTTTCATTATCATATACTCTAAACAACACATCATTTGCATTTTGTGAATTATTATTGTAATAATTTTTGATTTTATGCCATATATGTAAGGTATTACCCACTGCACGCATGCAATTTATTTAAATGATTTTTGTTATGCCGTCTCTTTCATGGAGAAGTTTAGTGTGGTATCCCCAAATCTGACAAAATCTTGACCTGTTGGATTATCTGCCCATGTGGTTTTTTAATGCTCACTTGTTTTCTTTGAATATTTTATCATTTGTACACAAAGTGTGACTTTTGATTCATAAATAGTATTTAAAAAGTTATTACACAGGCACACCATGTATCATTATGCCATTTTCATGATGACTTTTAAGCATCAGAGGAAAGTCAATAAAGCATTTTATGATCATAATAATTATTGTTGCCCACTGAGTCGATGTGCAGAGTTACTATTTTGCAGCATGACTTTTCAAGCAAGAGTTGTACATGAAGTTTTAGTACATAAAGGACATAAAACAGTAGGCCTACTCACACATCCAAGCCATTAACACTGTGTGATGGATCAACCATTTGTTTATTGAGTCTATTGAAAACAAATGCACAGAGTTCAACATTGTCTAATATAGTGTGAATGATAACAAGGTCGTGTTAACAACTAATAGCAACCTTACGGTGAGCACTGGTCGAGTGGCAGAGTTGTGGAACAGTACTGTATGCCTGAACTGGTTGCTTGGGATGAGGTATGTTTTCTGAACATGGCAAAACAAAAGAAAAAAAAAAAGAAAAAAAATGTCTTGATACTACAAGATTTGCACCATTCTTCCAAACAAAGGTATTATTTGCAAGTATTTTGTGAGAACCTACATATATATAACTGCATGCTCAAGTTTTGTGCTTGCTGACTTCATGAGACTCGCCTGCACAAACAATCACACAAATTACAGACTAGATATACCTTCCACAGTTCTCTTGTTACATCTTAATAAATTACCAATCACTACATATACCATCTTGTATTTTTCGTTGCAAGATCAAATTGCTACAGAGGCAGAATACCAGTTGACTAATGTAAAACCACTTGTAAATATTAAGACAACATGCAACAATAAATTGATGTAATCATCCATATCAGAGAAACATCAGAAACACATGAAGAACAGGTGGATTAATTTTGCATTCACCAATAACAGAATTGTGTGTAAAATACTCACAAGACAACAGGGTTAGCCCATATCTATTAATGTGGCCCACATTGTTGTAGAGGTGCTGTTAAGCCCTTATCTTTATTTTATTTATCTGATTGTTGTTCAACAAGATACTCTGTCACTTTGACAACAGTGATCAATGTTACGGATGAGGAAACTTGTGCTAACAATATTTTCCATGTTTGTCCAATACACTTGTATGCCACATTAGTGAAAAACAAACATGTGGTCCTCGTAAATTTAAGACTGCAAACAGTCCTGCAAGTGCTGCTGGGTGTTAAATGTCACCAGGGATCCACAGAAAATTAGAGAAAGCCAGAGGATCTACAAATTTTCCCACCCAAGGCCTGGGTTAAACTTGTACCTCTTGTACCCTTAGTCCTATAAAACAACTGAGTGTTGTACACCCCCTCCCTTCACACCTTGATTGTACACGTAGACAATCTAAGCACACATTTGTATATCAGTCAGTTAACATAACATTAGATGCGATCCATCGTGTGTATATTTATGAAAGGTGTAAATTCTTTGTATTATGTGTTTCAACGTAGTTATTGGTATATGTGGATCTCCATTAATCCATTAATGACATCACTCCTATGAAAGAATACAAGAGTTACATCCCCTTAAATACTCCGGATCAGTTTAGATATGACAAAGGCATCAACATCCCTTTACAGACAAAATGGCTGCAGAGAGCCTACTCTTTAAATTTCAACACGAGTGAAAATTCAGTCAAACATTATCAAAGAGTGTAAGCTTTTGGAGACTGTACTCGTTATCTAGCATTGTCTTTCTTCTTGATTTAGTCGTTTACTATGTCTTGATATCACCAACGAGGAGTTTTGTCACACGTAATTCAATATTCAGGCAAAATCAGCCAGTTGGGGATGAGGGACTCTGGAATGATTATCAGGGTGAATTCTACAGCTTGATGGTCATCATGTCCTTCAAAACCCAATGTGATATAAATTGGAGGGTGCATTGGGCCTAAGATGACAGGTCGTGGTCCTCTGCCCTTTAACTTGCCTCACACGAATGAAATATTCATGATTTATGAATGAAAACACCAGTATACATACGCTGACGACATAACGACTTGTGTAATGGTTCGCAAAGCCTGTTTGTAGGCCTACTAGAGTAGAGAGGACACTAGAGTGCATGCATGCTCACAGAGCACAAGCTAAACTGAGCTCTCTCTCTCTCTCTCTAGATGATCCCTCGTGCAATTACGGCACATGATCGTTCACATGGCACACACAGCATGTGTTTTAGTGTCTGAACCAGTATTTCAATTGACTAGAATATGTGTTATTTTCATGACATTTGAGAGGAGAATTTTACCACCGACTCCGCCTTAAATAATCAATATACATATTTTCATATTATACGTGCTAAATATCTACCGGTATATATAATTGTGCAGAAAACTATCACAGTACATAGACGTTTTCCTGGTATCAGTGGACTTTATGCTGACAAAATACTTCGACATGTATTTACAGGTATAAATTATGTTCTTTATATAGTTTGTGATGGAATCTGTTGGCCTAGTATGAGTAATAGCATCACTGATGACGGGCTATAGGCCTATTGCACTACCGTCGCAGTACCCTGTTTGGTTAGGCTACTATGTATCTCTATCTCTTCACTGTGAACTGAAACCATAATTGTCCCTCTGCTTCCGGTGGTTGAGTCACGCCCACTGACTGTCCTGGCCAGTTACTGAGTTCTTTTTATGGTAGGTAAGGGTTTTCTCCAGCCAATGTTATCTGGTGAAATACCACCAGCACGTTTCCATAGGTTTTTGAAATGTTCCTAATCCCGGAGATCTGTCTGACTTCTGGATATACAATGCTAGCCGCTAATGATGCACTCTGTCACATGAAATGAAACGGTTGGATTCCTTCACAGTCTGATCAGAGGAGAAACAATGGGAGCGGAAACTTTTTCGGCACAATTTAGGGACAATTTTAAGCTATGCTGGTCTATAGTCCCAATGTCTTTATCCCACATCATACTCATCCTGTATGGCTCGACAAAGACACACAGCAAAAATCATTCCCAAAATCTGAAGTGAAGAAAATATTTAGTTAAAGAAGTAAATGCATCCTGTATCTTAGGACTACCGCAAATAACGACCAAATCAAAGTGGCCAAAAAATATAAATATATCAATTCATCAAATAGGAATGAAAACGTCATCAAATGTTAATGTACGACTAGTCATATCTAGATCAGCATCAGAGATCAAAACAACTCTTTGCCCTAAAAATTCACTCCCAAATTGCATCTACAGGATCAAATAAGAGGTTACAAATTATTGCTGTTGTTGCTGAAACTTACATTTAATTTTTTCCCAGTGGGATAGCATCTTGGAGGTTAATCTTCCAGATAAACCTCAAACACCTTACTAAGATCTATAGTGTCCTTAGAATCAAGCAAAATGAGTAACTTACTCATGAAATTTTAGGTCCAATACAGTAATTGCACAATACAACTTCAAATAAAAATACATGAGAAATTAGATAGCTTGACGTCATTTTCTATGCCAGGTTTCATGAGTTTCATGCCTCTCCCAGTTAATTACAATACTTGATCACTTCTAAGTTTTAACTATGAAAGGTTTATGTGACTTGAACATACCATGACACCTCCAACTGCTGCTGCTACACCACCAATTATTATGGCATTGTCCTGGATAACACAATCAGTTTTGTGAAGCAACCCTACGAAGACACAGAGCAATATTCAAATTATTCCTGTGTCAGCGTATCATTTACATAAAATATAATGAAATAAATACATATAGCTGTTTCCCTTCTGACATGGTTACAGAAAGCAAACAAACAACACTTTTTGTTATTTGTGACATATGTTTATTTATCTAATTAGACTTTTAAGTCAAACCGGTATTGATGCTTTTTTTTTTTACCGGACACCTATAAATTTTATACATGAGCAAACATTTGTTACACACCTGGGCACACTGCTTATGATGGCAGGCATACATGTACTTACATGGGTGTGTAACTGTTCATTGAAGTGTTGCTTGGATACAGGAGGGCCCCAATTTGGGGCCAGGTGGGGGTCCTCTAGCCCGACACACCTGTTCTTCTCATATTTCTCCTGACTCTTACAGCAACTGTTGGGAACATACTGAGGGGTTTCTGCAAAGAGATTAAAGCTTTACATCCAATTTAAGGCCTATACATCTACCTGTAGCCTAAATCTACCTGCAGACTACATCTACCTGTAGCCTACATTTACCTGCAGCCTACATCTATCTGTAGCCTAAATCTACCTGCAGACTACATCTACCTGCAGACTACATCTATCTGTAGCCTACATCTACCTGCAGACTACATCTACATGTGGCCTACATCTACCTGTGGCCTACATCTACCTGTGGCCTACATTTACCTGTAGCCTACATCTACCTGTGGCCTACATCTACCTGTGGCCTACATCTACCTGTAGCCTACATCTACCTGTGGCCTACATTTACCTGCATGACATATTCATTCAAAACACTCCATTATTCACCATAAACCTCCTTAACCAATCTTATCAGTATACGGTTTGAAATCAGTTATTCCTATATGAAAACCTATAGATGTGTCCATATTCATTTGATATTATTGCACTGCTATCCCCGCCACGAAATACACCAAAATGTCTCAAGCCTTTAAATCCTTCCCAGTCTCATTTTTAATTACGATATTTATTCAGTTACAAAGCCAGTTACCTAACGGATTGTTCATTTTACCGAAAACTAACTCTTACACAAAAATATGTAGCATATCACAGGTATAACGTACGACAGCTGCGTGTACCTCATTTAACACACGGAAATTATTCTGTAATGTGGGGTCTGACGTCAGACATGCATCCTACCCACTAATGTTCTATAATCATGTGTTTAATACTGCCAGCGGATACGAAAAATACAGCCCGCATCCTCTGAGCTCAGGTGGTCGGAAACGGGACGTGATCACTAAGGCAGCGACATTCAGTGAAGTTAAGTGGTATAATAAGCAAGTGGTTATTACCCTCAACACTACCACAGGAATCAACAGGCCGCTTGCTTGTCTACTCAAAAACGGCAAGGACGCGCACCTGTTTTCTTCTGAAGCCGACGCAGCCATGTTCAACGGTAATGTTCATCCAAGCTCTGGACGGCAAAACGTTCACAATACGTAAGAAACATCATCAATTAAACAGATACTTTGATCACATCAAACACCGAACAGGCGCTGAGTCGACCTAAAGTCGGGCGTAAAAAGACCTTGCATACGACTGGGAGCAATTGGGTATTTGGCGACTGGGAGCAATTAGGTTTTTAGCGAATGGGAGCAATTGGGTTTTTGGCGAAGAAGCATTCATTCAGCAGTCATTCTCAGTTGAACATGTTCTACTTTTCTAAGATTAAAAGCATCCAGCTGTATGCAGTTCTGTCCATCTACACGTGCTTGTGTCCAGTTGACGACAGTTGCTCACGATCGCAAAGTTTGGCAAACTTTTAGACATATGTGTTAAGCGTAGGTAGACTTTGTCTAGTTGTTCCCAGTCGCAAATCGACCCACATAAGAATTACGGAATTACAAGCACCTTACCTTTCTGTTGTTTGAACCATTCTGTGTTGAGTTTATAGTATGCCCAAGACGTTGAAGAATTGATATTTCCTTCCACACCGCAACAGGAAAACTGTAAAAAAATAAATAGATATAAAGTGCGAACAAGTGATTTAAATCACTACCATTTCACTAAACCTCGATTTGTAATAAAATTATAGATGCTAAGATTGTAAGTTAAGTCCGTAGAAATTATGGGATGACAACGGTTCTTTATTTCAGTTTCTGTAACATTTAATAACTGTATGGTATCAGCATATTTTATTTTAATTAAAGAGAAGATGGTTGTTGTTTTGCGTACCAGCTGTTGGATGGAGTTCCAGGCTTCTGTTGTTGTACCTTGGTCCGGCATCCCATACGATGTATTGAGGGTTTTGTACATGTTCTGTTTCGCATACTTTTCGAGCTAAAAAACAGGAAGAATTCTTACGTTAGCTCAGTATACCCAAATACTGTGACTTTCCCCAGTCCTCCCCCCCCCACTCCCCAACCTCCATTCATGCAGGTAAGGTAATGTAAAAAGTCAGGACGTATAATCTTGGACAGGTAGGGTTACTATGGAGAAATATCAGTTAATTCAAGTTCAGAGGTAGTAGCAAATAAAAGCATTATGTCTCATTTAGTCGTCTGCAACATGCCGCAATATCATAATGAGAGGAAACCTTTGATGTCAGGCGGCTACTGACATTACCATGGCCAACGGTATAATAGTGTAACAGAGAGAACAATTTGCCATGCAGTCACACATGTAACATGTATACCTAAACAAGGCTCTGTAACCATTTGTATATGTAGATATAAGCCAATGTCCATGAATTTACTTACATCATTGCGGAATGCATAAGCTAGGATCCCACCAATGATCAGACCAACGAAGATGAGCAACAGCAAAATGAAGAACTGAAAAGAAAGGCGACAACCATTTTATTGATGTACTAAGACATATGGATGAATTCAATGTCCAGTACCTTAAACCCTTGATATGTGATTTTTACGCCATACTGGTGGTAGACAAGGGTGTGAATGTGTGATTTTTACGCCATATTAGTGGTAGACAAGGGTGTGACTGTGTGATTTTTACGCCATATTGGTGGTAGACAAGGGGTATGACTGCAACCCGTCTCCATCGACTACTGAATAACGCCAAGGTCCCACGCACAATGCGAATGGGGGAATCTACAAATAACCTATACAAGGCCTGAAATGAACCCGAACCTCATGGATATGAATCACACACTTGGCTCACTAATTACATTGTTATCATTTATATTTTAACTTTGACTGAATTATATGTCTTACTGTATATTAAAGAAACACATAAACACCCGTCCTTGTCAAACAGAACAGGATATGCGAAATATAGGTACATCGTTCAAATAGCTCAAAACCGCGCTGGATAGAAATACTCATCCAACCTGAATTACATGTGAATAATCCACAACTAAAATCTCAGATCCTAGTGTACCTACAATAAAAAGTTTGTAAACCTTGCACGTATATATGTATATATTTCATGACACTATATTTCACCCTTTCGCATTAAAATATTGAAACAAACGCCCTGATTGTGTGGTGGTCCATATTTAGTTCAGTATTTCCTTCCGCAAACATATGCAACCAACCGTCCATTTATGCATCACATTCATGTACTTTGCCATTTTCAATTAAAATGTTATGTGGTATTAATACAATGCTGCAAGACTATTGGATTCACGTCTCATTATTTGCTATTTAGGAAAGAGGTTTGAAATCATACCGATCTACCTTCCGAATAAAGTACTAGATCAGATAAAAATGGCACCTTAATTATATTGAATGACTGCATTTTATAGTATGTGCATGTTAGTCGTTTTGTTTCATCGGAACCTACGTGAATTGTCTTTGCGGGGATCAGGGATCTGTTTGGTGGAACATTTGTTTGCGTTATTAACGGTGATGGATACTTACAGCTGCAAGCATGCACCTGACTTCTTTGATAGCTCCGCAGCAGCCAAAGAATGACACCACGACACAACCGCACACAATGAGGATGATGGAGGAGGTGGAGTACAAATGGTTGCCAATAACAGCCGATATTTGGGACAGCCCTGTCTGGTTCACTCTGGTGATAATCCCGATGACCAGGAGAAGGCAACCGGACACCTGCAAGAGCAAAGGCTGGAATAAAGACCACAAAACGTCTGGTGTACCGATAAATTTACGGCACATCATATCGGCGTTGTACTTTTTGTTGAAAACACGTCTGTTCATACATTTATGTGAGACTATGAATACTGGAAAATGTAAAAATATACAGAGCTGATTTGAAAATATAGCAATTGTGATGCTTACATGCTAAAAGTGTAATTCTGCAACCGATTCCCATGTTGTTGTTTTTTTTTTCAAGCATATTCTGAAGGCATTCTTCTTTTAAAATTATACTCTTAGTGAAACTCTGACACTGGCCACTCCAACCACTGCAGTTCTGTCTAAAAAATCGAATTATAAATATGCATAAATTGCACCAAAAGTTGCTCTTTCACATGTTAAAAGGTTGAGAAATTAGGGTAGAGAACAATACAAGTTGTGAATAAATCATGTAAACTCTTATTGTTAAGCAATGAAAATCCTGGAAATCGGTTAAAAGAATACACTGCCCCTGGGAAGAGACAACTGACCGGAGTTAACAATTCGTAATACACGTGGTTTCCGGTAGCATTCGAGAATGGTTGTCTGTAATTTAACAAGAGGGTCCCTCATTCACAAGAAGGTCACACCATATACAGCCGGAAAGGTATATTCTACGCTCTCCTGAAAACAGGATATGCTGTTCTCTAATAATGTAATGTTAGCCTGTCGTTTTAAATGTCAAAGCATTCCCTGTGTAAATGTGGTACCTTTACAGAGGTTTTCTGTGAAACCCTGCATCTAAGCGGACCCTGAAGACAATATATATTCACATTATTCGGGCAGGCTGTATAACGTGAGTGAATGGAAACATTATGGTCCACAGCTTGAAGGGGACTACAGCTGCAATATGGACATTTGATTGGGTAACTATAAATCAACCGATTGGGGTGTTTGATTTTCTCATATCCGCAGGCGCCTGTTCATTGGAACTCCTCTGTCACGGGTTTTCTTACAGGAAGCACCATAAGAGCCTTGGCACTTAACTCAACCCAATGACTTGTCTTTATTACTTTCGCATTCGTCTCGGCTGGGTCGTTAACTCGAGCTATGTCAGTCAGGATGGTTTATACGGCACAGCTATGCCTGCTAAAGGTCAGCACAGTCTTTCCCTTGGGTCTATCCGACATTACCTCTGTATTTCGGGCAATTCGTCCATCCTACTGAGATGTGATATTTGTGATAAGCTGTTTAGTGATCACCTGTACCTTACAGGAATGGTGTCTGCCAGTGAAAATAGGCCAAATATATGATCTTTTTTAACACAGTGCAGGCATAGCCAACAAACACATCGCAGTTCATTAAAGCATCTGTAATTCAGGCATGCACAGTGTGACACACTAGACTACCTATACACTTAGAGCTAATAATGGTAAATATCCATTGACTTCAGATGCAATGGAATAGGAAGAGGTTAGCATTTCAAACTCCTCGGTGATAAATGTAGAATGTTGTAACAAATTTTGATGAGTAATAATTCAGATTTCATGAGTTCAAAATGATTGTGCCACAATTGCTAATCCTCAAAGAACAACTAGAAAGTTATTTTGACATCTGCAGACCAAGCTTGGGAGTATTCTGGAATAATCAATCACTACAAGAATACATAGATTTCGGTATATATAATCCCATATTTTATCTAGTTCCGTCCACTGTTTCTCCTAGCACTTGAATGACGTACTGTCAATATTCGTCTTAGAACATAAGTGATGATCCTGTTCTTTTTTTTTTAAAGCTACGCTATTGTTCCACTTATACATTCGATTAAAAACCTCTTTTCACAAAATCGGTTACTCGTCTTTGAGCTTTGATAAACCCTCCTATTGTGTGATATATGTAATCGCAAAACTGTATTTATCTTCACAATTATACTCTGAATGATGTTTTTAAATAAAATAATAAGCATGAAGCTTTTTGTAGACATTTTAAGCCAACTTCTGATCTCGTATGGTCTTACCAGAACAAGGCAGTTGAATCCGAAAAGAGACCACTTCATGAACTTTCCACAGCCTTCCATACCCATCTTCAAAAGGTGTGCCAACAAACGCTACCTTGGATTCAACTGGTCAAAAGCCCTTGGTATCGTTTTCACCTGCAATTTTCGACAACTTGAATGGGAGAATTCGGTAGGCATTTATGTTCGACTCAATGTTTATCTTCTCCAAGTTCACATTACGTAGACCATCGTTGTAACGTCTTTGTTCTAAGAATATTTTGGCTCCTGGAGGTCACAGGGATATCACATCTTGATAATCTGTAACACAAAACATACGCATGACAGACGAGTGATAATGTCAAACTACATGCACATTCTAAACTGCTGGGGACCATTTAACACTAACGCTTCTATCAACCATCACATCCCACAACAGCCACACCTATCTCTACCTATAATTGCCTGTTTTGAAAATTCTACTCATAATGTGACAACCTGACACACAACAAAGATATATACAACTAGAGATATATGTGACTTAAACCCTTCACCATAATACCTATAGCACCAGAATAGATTGTCTCTTACTTAATGCTCTAACCACTTCGTCATTCACGAATTCTCTCTAATAAGTGCTAACAGGAGGACACAGGCCAACAGAGTCCGTTCTTGTACTTGCTGTATGTTTGTCATTAGCGTCCATCTCTATGGCTCGGCACAGACAGTTACGCACCCACCTGTGGCAAGTCGAGAAAGCCCATATTGACGGCAGAGCTAAGAAAAACCTTGTCGGAGCATTCCAGATGGTTCCCATTGAGGCGATACATAAACACAAAAACACTTGACTGTTATCGTAGAGGAAAGATGAACAGAGAGAAGGTAGGTTAGTCAGTAGATAAGAGCCAACAACCGATCCCTGACGACCGCAGTCCCGGATTATATCCTGAATCAACCGTTGGCTGTATCACCGTCTCCGGCCAGCAGCTGCTGTGATAGCTGGGATAAACATGCAATAAACCCTGCATACGCCTCGGCATATCGACGATTAGACAGGGATATGACTGTAGCTTTAGACGTGCGTACTGCTGAACGTTGTCCGACCACTCAGAGTTATATAACACCACCCAGGCCTTCAGAAACCAGCGGGTCGTTAGCAATTGTCTTCTCTATGCAGACACACTTGAAATAAGTTAAAATGTGATAATAATGCAGGATCTGTCTGGGTAGAGTGTACGACAATATCTATGTTTTATTGCACGAAGAATAATATATACGTCACCGTGAACGGTGGATAAGATGAGACAAGCTGAGGTATCAGAATACTTTTAACAGGGAATCCTAAAGCGAAAAGCAAAAGCATTTTGATTTTTTATTTAACATTTATTTATTGCACTTGTGATTAAAGTCGTATTCAATATGTTTTTAGTTATTTGACGTAAAGTTCTAGGGTTGAAGAAAAATAGATAGAGGCCGGGGAATTCAACCAACCTTTTCCAGGAACTTGGCGAACCACAAGACGTAACCAAATTTTGAACTCAATAATTCAGTAGGCATTTATGTTCCATAATACAGAAAAAGCAAAAGCTGACTGGCAAAGTAGTTTACCAACCACCACAGCATACCTTAAAGAAATGAAAGCCTTAAATTTGTAATGATTCCCTGTCCGCGCCTTAATTTTGATAAAAAAAAAAAATTTTCTGCCAACAGATTTGAAACTCTTGGCAATTTCTTGAAACATCTTTCAGGGTTCGTGGATTAATGAAGTACTACGTGGTGTTGTCAATGAATCCAATGATGATTGGTTTTGTTCTGGATTTCAAATTTGGGGTTCGTCTAAGATCTGGTGTTTGCCAGCCTATGTTTAGGCCTCTAGCATAAATGCTCCTAAGGCTCAGATTTGGGGTTCACCACCCAATATTTTAGGCCTCTAGCATAAATGTTCCAATGCTTTAGATTTGCGGTTTGCCAGCCTATGCTTTAGGCCTCTTGCATAAATGCTCCTACGGTTCAGATTTGGGGTTCGCCACACAATGTTTTAGGCCTCTAGCATAAATGTTCCAATGGTTTAGATTTGGGGTTCGCCAGCCTATGCTTTAGGCCTCTTGCATAAATGCTCCTACGGCTCAGATTTGGGGTTCGCCACACAATGTTTTAGGCTTCTAGCATAAATGTTCCAATGGGGGTTTGGGGTTCGCCAGCCTATGCTTTAGGCCTCTAGCATAAATGCCCTTAAGGCTTAGATTTGAGGTTCGCCACCTTATCCTTTAGACGTGCTTTAGGCCTCTAGTATAAATGTCCCAGTGGTTCAGATTTGGGGACGTTTGCCATTACGTTTCCCAGCTTCCCGGAGTCCACCTTTCAGTTGGCTTCTAGGTGCTTTACGTTTTCCAACAGAATTAAGTATTGGTGAAGTTCAGATTGGTTCGTCACCACAGGCTTCACGTTTTCCAACAGAAGTGTCAACGAGTTTCAGATTTGAGATTTGCCACCACAACTTAAACTGAAATGATGAAAAGCCTATATTGAGCATTAAATTCACTATTCACTATTCAGTGTAGCATTTCGCCACATTTCTGTCACGTCCTTGTA
This sequence comes from Liolophura sinensis, assembly GCF_032854445.1. NCBI lineage: Eukaryota > Metazoa > Mollusca > Polyplacophora > Chitonida > Chitonidae > Liolophura > Liolophura sinensis. The sequence goes on along the minus strand of NC_088301.1, from coordinate 57,411,427 downwards.
TACGTACCTGACATAAGCTAATCTCCATGCACAACTATTTTAACACACGACAATAACATATATATAACGAGGGTGTAGAGAACATAATCCTCTGTATAAAACCATAACGCCATCCGTAGTCGATAGTGCCCAGAGTCGATATGAGGAGGAGGAATATTCGATCCGCCACACTTCACTACCATTAGCAGCTTTTAGCCCGGTAAGAAAGTCAATGAAAACCATGGATTAACGGAGAGCTTTTCCATGACCTATTGACACGAATTTAGCGAGTGATATTAATGACTTATGACCCCGGAGTCCACCTTTCAGTCAGGACCAAAAAGTAAACCCACAGCGAGTCTGAACACACGGCTACCATATACATATATACTTTCCTTGTAAGTACTGATATAAAATAATGTCTTCGTATAGGTCCTGTAAAGTGGAATCTCCTCCAGCCGAGGCCAGCTATGCTGTAGTTGGAGCCTGAGAGCCTACAACATTTAGCATAAGACAACAATTCTAGACTTGAGGAACGCTTCAGTTTGTGTGTTTATGCCTTCTGTTCGATTATTCCTGGACAAAGGGTTCGCATGATGTACAGTTTATCCATACAGCCTGCGTGCCATCGGGCTAAATACAAAGGGGTTGATGAATGCTGGTGGAGTGCGGCCGAGGTACCGTGATCGATCGAGCAACAGACTTGTAGAACGTCTTCATCAGGAAGTCTTCATCAGGTCGGTACAAAGACCCTTTCCTAATTCGGGTGCAATGTGCATCTCTGTGACCTGTGTTACTAGACATATACATTCCCATCAATTCATCAACAAACACGTTCCACTTTGTATACATCAGGTTTTAAAATATCTTACCACACACAACACTGCGGAAAGAATTATGCATGGACACGTGTCCAATATTCTTCGATTCACGCAACGATTTCCATGGTAAACCAGCTTAATGCAATTTATTGATGATCACATATTAGTTTATTATCTCCTTATAAGAGCCATTCAGGTAAAATTTGTTTGCAGGTGGTAAACTACATCGAAAAGGGTGACTGGGACTTCTTCAGCCACATGTAACAGAGACATAACTAGAATTTCTTGAAACTTTTTCTTTTCGCAAACGGCGTTGTTTGGGTTATATCGCGATTTACGCGGTTACCCAAGCATAATACCGATGTATTATCGGCCCTGTAATTACGCTGTGTACGTAACTCTTCATTGATCAGTTATGTATATCATAAAACTTAACTTAACACTGTCTATCTATATCCTCAGTTTGGCCCTATAACAGAAATAAGTTTCTGCCTACATCGGGGACCACACGTCAGTATTTTATGTGCCAGCAGAAGATCCTGTAAGTATATATCTCCGGCTTTCTTCGCTATTTTGAAATGATTGGGTCCAGCGTGGAAACATAGTAGCAAGGTTCTTTTTCCTCTGAGGAATAAGCCTGACAACTAGTCCCACGCGGTAAATATTATTTATACATGTATTATGTAGTGGAATCGCAGGGCTGCATTTATGCTTCTAAATTAATTGAGAAATATTCAAAAGCGATGAAATGGAACCTAATGCATTACATGTGTGATAACACGGTTAGTGCTGATGATGAACTATGCATCACTCGCGGGATATCATGGTTAAAGCTGGTGACGAACCCAATACATGTGTGATATCATGGTTAGGGCCGATGATGAATATAACGCAACACACGTGTGATATCACAGTTAAGGCACATATGCATTAGGCGTGTGATTTCTCGGTTAGAGCTGATGATGGTCCTAATGCATCACACGTGTGATATCATGGTTAAGGCCGATGATGAACCTAATACATTACACGTGCGATATCACGGTTAAAGTTGATAACGAACCTATGCATTACACGTGTGATATCATGGTTAAGGCCGATGATGAACCATATACATTACATGTGTGATATCATGGTTAAGACCGATGATGAACCTTATACATTTAATGAGTAATATCATGGTTAGGGCCGATGATCAACGTAATACATTATATGAGTGATGTCATGGTTACGGCAGATGATGAACCTAACCTGATATCATGGTTAAGGTCAATGATGAAATTAATACATTGCACGAGTGATATCATGGTTAAGGCCGATCATGAAACTAATACATTACATGTGTGATATCATGGTTAAGCTGAACATGGACCTAAACCACTATCTTTGCTAACCGTATGTCACACATTAATCAACCGTTGCTGAGAGAGCAGTTATACTTTGCGCCATCATTGTTAAAGTTGCTATAAGACAACTTTGTTCTTTAAAGCTGTCCCCCGAGTGACCGCTTATTGTCACCGATGCCCCAAAAGAACACCAAACAATAGCTAGTGGAAAGTGGTAGCATGTACAAATTCCCTGTCCAAAGACCGGGCATTGCACATGTACTCCATGAGTCCTTGGAATTGAAGACCAGTGCCTTTAGGCACTTGGACCCGACAAGCTTCATACACAATGAATGAGTCCAATGTATATATTTTATTTGGTTGATGATTGTGCAGGAACGAATTTCGATGTAGCCAAGAACTCCGCTTGCAAATATGTGTTAATAGAGTTGAAGACAAAGGTCGGGAAATCGTGTGTAATCGCACAACCGACGTTTTCCAGATGGTACCTTTCATCGTCTTGTACATATCCAGATCAAACTTCTCTCAAAACTGGGTTGTTATAAAGTAGGCGCCATCGTAATTCGTACTACTAGTTACAGATACATTGTGTGGACCAAATCCTGTAAAGTTATTCAAAGACCACGTACTTATCTAGATCAAATGGCAGGCACTGAACCACGTGTGAGGCAGAGCTGACGGAGGCCTAGTGTTGCATCGATCGGCCTATCCATCATCATATGCTATGATAATAATCCCGATACATTCTACAGGACTTTTCTAAGCTTTACGCCAATAAGCCTCTGGAAAGAGAACTGTTTAACACTTCTGATTGGAGCCATCAATATTGCATCAAGTCTGTAGCTCTACACGTAACCAATGTAAAAAAAAAACAAAAAAACAAAAACAAAACAGGAATGCTCTTTATGGGCAAATATGTGCATAACTAAGCAGTTTGTTGCACACATATATCCCTAATATGAAGCAGTACTAATGATATAATGGTGACGATGTGCAGCCATGGTAATTGCTGACAACATTCTTTGATGCACGGTAATAAAACATAACCATACTGCCAGTTACATGTACTGACATGGAAGATCACGCATGTAGTTACTGGGCTTATGCATATCGAGGAGTGTTTTCCTATAAGTAAACGTCCGAGTGGGCCGTAGAAATCATGCCCTGTTACACATTTACATGTACAACGTGCAGTTCGTTTACACAGCATCAGTCCAGTTAATGAGGAAAAACCAAGCATTGTAGAAGTATTGTTATAAAAAGCAATACATGTCCCCTTCAGGTTTGTGCCATCAGAATAATATAAAGTTTTGTCAAAGACCACAACAGAACAAAAGTGACCATAAAAACCGACTAAAGAAGCCGATAACTACATATGTACAGCCTTAATATGACGATGTACAAAGCCACATACAAGAAGGCTTCTGATACGGGCGATACATGTATAGCGGATCATGATGGAAGTCATAATTCAATCATAATCTTACCCGACGTATTCGTGTCAAAAGCTTGCGCAAATCTTCTAAGCCATGCACCAGAATTATGTTGTTCAGTAGAGGCAGCCTAGGTTTTTGTCCTGCGCCGACCGATCTTGATGGTTTGTGCATTTCTGCTTAACAAGTTAATCACTTAAATAGTTTTCATACGGCAACATACATGCTTATACCGCCCCATGGACTCTAGAAGTTCACTAGTCAACAAGCACTTTTGAAAATATCTTGACAGATAACGAATGTGTTATTTTTCAGTAAGTCTTGCTTTATGCACATATGTAAACCTATCTCTACCTTAAGGCTGTATTACTGCAGATGTGGAGTTCAGCCATAGTTATCAATTCCTTCGTATATTCATGGTACTTACATTCATGGTAAAATAAACATCTTACCGCACTTCACATCATGTCTTTGAGGCTGCAGCTTTGTGCAGTCTGATGTTTCTGATTTATCCTCGCCCGCTATATAGCCAGAGGATGTATAGGCATGCAACGCATCTGGTTACAAATAAGACTTCTTCGATCCACCATTAGCTCTATATTTAACTAAATTAGATCTGCAAAGCAAACGAGGTCGGGGCCAAAAAGGATGAGGATACACACGGGGAAGTGCTGATCAGACACAAATGACAAGGCCTGCTCCTAAGGAGAATTCCGTGCATTCATCAGTCTACAACTGCACGTTACAGGAGAAACTCTCATTCATTTTACATGAGGAATGGGGAAAGTGGACATCCCATGCACTCGGCGGCACTTCGCGCTGACCAATGAGAATGTTGTGAGGGTTAATAGTTTCTCACTTCACCATGCAATGTCTTATGTCGATAGCAGCATAGATGGCCGTGTATGTACACATTATGTCGTCACGCAAAATTTAGAGGAACTGCAATCTTGACAGCCCTTACATACCAGTATGTACAGGCATCTTGACAGCCCTTACATACCAGTATGTAGAGCCATCTTGACAGCCCTCAGGGGCACCCAACACGGGCACAGTGGAGCATGACCACTATTCCCCTGTTCATTCCACACGACACCATTTTGGCAATCCTGCACGTTAAGCATTAACCTGGATTGTGATTGTAGCAGCCCACAAATCAGAACGAGCATTCACCAGCATTATATTGGTAACATTGACTTTTACAATAACACGTGGTTATAGACAGAATATTAAGGTTGTTTTCAAAAATTCAATTAAATATTCATGTTCATGTTATGGCTGAGGAAACGTTTTTAATAACTATGCCGTATAATAAATATTTAACAAGATTACATCTGAGCAACTCAACTAAATAGCTCAATTTCACACTGCCCTGCAATGGATAGAAAATCAATACAAATACGCTACCCAAGGCACAAGCATATACTACTATTTGTTTCCTGTTGTACTGCATTTCACTATGCGGAAATAAGGCAATAATAATTTTAACGAGTTGCCATACGTTACCTGTTACCATCCCTAACACTGACCTGTTATCGCTAACCCTGACTACATTTACACTCCAGCTCAATGTAGGATAACAGAAGACCAGATGCGCGGAACAGATGGCAGTTTTCCTGAACGTTCGAATCCGATCAAAAACCTTTGAGATCTGTTCGTTCGAATTGCCTTTCGGTTTACCACAGTGGCTTTCTCTTACTTTAATTCACCCTGTATCAATGGAACTGGTTCATCCCTATCAGCCAATGTTGGTGCTTGTGCTTTTGACAAAAAGCACTGGTTGGCGGCAGAAAAACTGTAGTGACGTCTCCATGCCCAACACACATACCCTTCATTTGTTGTCGACCAAACCCAGCAAACACAGTCTTCCGATAGAGAAGTATAGCCGTTGTACTAGTACTGCCAGACTGATCCAACGCAGAAACAGACTCGACAGGTTTTCATCGATCAGATCGTCCAAAGGCCTCTTGATGTTGTCGACAAAATAATACACAGCCTCCGTCCCAAATTCCCAATAATAATGGAGGCTGTATATAGATCTGTGCAATTCAAAAGTATTGCCACAAAAACTGATTTATTACAGCAGAATCTCTCGCGATATAATATTTTGCCACGACGTAGTGAACGCTAAGGCCTGATTACATATACCAATGAAGAAGTCTTCAAACTCACATATGGAGTCGGCACCATATTCTACCGATACTGACATAGTATGTATGTATATATGCTTTGGGTTTTACTTCATTGAAACAGTAGTCAAATGAGGATTACACTGCCTAAAGCTATGGCAGGTGTTGATTATACTTCCTTTGGAATGGTTAATCTGAGAACGCAGACGTCGAGTAAAGATAAAATGGCTAATGAAGTTAGCAGGCACTGATGACGTAGACACATCTTCTTATAAAGTAGTCAAGGACTGATGAAGTTGGCAGACACTGATGACGTAGACACATTCTCTTATAGAGTAGTCTACCGCTAATGAAGTTGGCAGACACTGATAACGTAGACACATTCTCTTATAGAGTAGTCTAGGGCTGATGAAGTTGGCAGACACTGATGACGTAGACACATTCTCTTATAGAGTAATCTAGGACTGATGATGTTGGCAGACACTGATGACGTAGACACATTCTCTTATAGAGTAATCTAGGACTGATGATGTTGGCAGACACTGATGGCGTACACATTCTCTTTTTAAAGTAATCTACGACTGATGATGTTGGCAGACACTGATGGCTTACACATTCTCTTTTTAGAGTAATCTAGGACTGATGAAGTTGGCAGACACTGATGGCGTACACATTCTCTTTTTAAAGTAATCTACGACTGATGAAGTTGGCAGACACTGATGGCGTACACATTCTCTTTTTAAAGTAATCTACGACTGATGAAGTTGGCAGACACTGATGGCGTACACATAATCTTTTTAGAGTTGCCTAGGACTGATGAAGTTGGCAGACACGGGTGACGTAGACACATTATGTTATAGAGTAGTCCAGGACTGATGAAGTTGGCTAGCTAACTGTAATGATGTAGACACACTGTTCTGTAGGGTGGCCTACGACTGATGCAGTAATTATAAAGCATTAAATACATTAGGAGAAGACGCGTAGAGTAACTATATGATGCAGTAGGTGGATCCTGACGGAATGTCCATACCTAGTTCACTTATTAAACAGGTCGATTTACATAAAGGCCAGGACGATATATCTATAACTATGCCTGCTGTTCGCATATCTACTACAACAACAAAAACAGAACCATGTGCGCCTCGCTCTCATGGTATGGGCAGATATCCTTAGCAATAACGACTCACCTTATTCAGTTAGTGTTTGCTCAGTTTTCTGCCGACAGTGAGCTTTATTCTCTCGATATTATTTCCGTTACAGCACAGCTTACATAAAAGTTCTCTTCCGTACCGAGAATGGCTTCAACGCATTTTATCATACCGTTTAACAACGTGTTGAGATTTTCACAGAAAAAGCCTTTGTGTAAGTTAAACTCCATGAAAATTGATTTTGGGAGATAAATGGTATATCGAGAACGCCCGTACCATACTGGGTTGATCTAAAATTGAGCGTGATATTTCATATATACCTATACATTCTCCACAGTTGCGTGACACGGTAGAGTCCCCCGCGGCGACGGCTATAGCACAGCTGGAATAAATGGTAGGATTTTCGCGGTAAGTGCAGATTCGATAACTATAGACCAAATCCCCGAATTCCATTCTTCGCAATTTGTCTGCATTTGACAGTTTAATGATGTTCCCAGGGGACCGTCCAATCCCACTCAACTGACAGCATCATCACAAGGCAAAGGAACACAGCAATATCATCACATGGCTCGGGAATAGTGTCTTAGCATTACATGGCGGCAACAATGCGATAAAAATAACTTTGCTTCTATCCTCAGTTTCGATAATGGGGGGAAATGGCATTGTGTAGTCCAGTCCTAAAGTTTTTTTTTTTATCAAACCTTTCGTGTGTGTAGAAACTCATTCATATCCTCAATTCATATGCATGAGATCATGGAATTCCTTTACTTAACGAACAGTAAAGTGTTCTCTGTGCGTAGGGATATATTCCTTCAAATGCACTGCACGGGAAAAAAATTAAGGCCATACTGAAGAACAGTGTCGGTTAATGCGTACTGGTACACATATATCCACAGTAGATCAGGATAAACATTATCGTCTGCGATTTGTGATGGTTATTGTAAATTTTAGAAACGGTAGAGAACGTCACTGGTACTGGCACTGAGAGCTGTTCACTGGCTGTTCAAAGCTCACCTTTAAATGAACACTTCTGTATATGTATATAAACATGTACACACACACACACACACAGAAGAAATTAAGTGTGTCTTTATAGGCTCATCTTGACCATATATATATACCGGCCCTGATTTGAGACATTAAGTGCCACAATTCAGGTGCACCTCCTAACACACACCAGTCCCTGTACAGGTGAGGTGTATATTTAGGAGAGTATACACCACAGCATACAAATGCATGGCCAAAAGTTGCTCAGAATTAATGAAACGCTAATAAATACAACAGACCTGTTTTGTTATGAATATGCCGTGTGTGACAGACTGTAAGCAGACATAAAATTAAACACTGTGCCATGATTATGAACATAGGCACTGGATTGTTTACTGTTACAACGTACTGATGGAAAGAGGTCCCATAAAATGTAACATAGACGGGGGTATAATACAATATATATAGGTCTATATATATATATATATATATATATATATATATATATATATATATATATATATACAGAATTGGGCATACAGAACTTATGTCATGTGGTGGTTAGGACAATTCGAGATGGGCGCATACATGCATTCACAGCTAGTCTAGGATTGAGACTGGACGAGACTGACAGCTGTAGACTGCACTGTAGCTATATTCATGCGCCCGTCTGTACCTGTAGGCCTACACTAACTCTGGCCATCTCGGTATCTACACCGGAGCTAGAAATCCCATGCACGTGCCGTATAGCAACGGCTGTCAATGATCGGTCAAACGTCGCTGTACAGCGTCAACACATATTAGAAAGACTTAGTTGTTACAACAGTTTGTATATCTATACTGTGCACAAACAAAGGATTTACCTGATCCATAGGGACAGGCGTGGTCGGCACCATCAGCTCTGGGTGCAAGATCTGTTCCGCTTGTCCCCGTGGGGTTGGTGCTCGTTCACTGCTTACATGTAAACAATCGCGCAGCCTCTACTGGCTAAGGCACTCGGACGTAGCACGGGGCTACCCAAGCATGTAAGACGGCCCCTCAAATCAGTCATTAAGAGACCTCTGGCCTTTGTCTTCACAAAAAACAGCAAATTTCGCTTATGACCTGTTATCTGTGTGGATTTCCCAGACTGTGGGTATGATGAATCTGCGAGCAAACAGCCTGATCTGTTCTCCTCCCGTACATAGGAGAGTTTTAGTAGGCTGTAAATTTGTAGGCCTGCTGCAGTCTGAGTCAGTCTGGACTGGATGCATGTACCAGTTAGCGCTGCTCCGTACAGGGAGCACCACTAGGCCTACTCCACAGACAACAGACACACGGCCTGACGATCGGCTAGCTCGCCTGAACTCAGATCCTTCTCACAAACGCTATCCAGCAGCGCATCTCCACTTCCAGTCCGGACCTTGTTTCCATAGCAACGCTAGGAGAATGATGGCGATTTTCTCTTGGCCATGCACCGATTTATTTAAGCTGTCAGCTTTTATTGAAGCTCATTCGTCCACAAGAGGAATGGATGGTTCCGACGGTTCACCCACTGTTTATATATAGGCATTCAGTAAGACAAACAAAGGCATGAAGTCATTCAAGAACAAGTCTTTATATATATATATATATATATAGGCCTACACTATTCGGCTTTTAATACACTTATGAGAACTATTCCTAAATAGTGTTGCCGAGCTAATGAAAAATTTAATGTGGTTATATGATAGATCTAATACATCTTAATCTAATACATGGAAAAACGAAGGGACAGGCAGGCTTACATACCTTAAGTTTCTTTGACTGGTGTTCTATGTGATACTAAAGAATTGGGCCTCACTTATATAGTACGACGTCGACCAACATCATGAAGGGAAGATATCGGATATAGAGCCTGCAGTGGGAAACCCACGGTCGCCTTATTACGATGCATTACAGTCTATGCTCCAGTATTACAGATGCGTGAAAAGAGCTCGACCATCCGAAGGATGGTGATGACGCACAGATCTTACCATGCACGTCCGACCGTAGAGAAAGCTAGCATAAGCTGGTTGGGAAAAGAAACTACTGGTATCTAATACATGGCAAAGTAAAATTTTGCAAGCATAGAAGCCAACATACGCAGTGTTGACAACCATTTACAGATGATTTCACATGACCAATCACCAATGTACCAACTTTCTGCTCTTCCGGAAGCCATTTCATATTAAAGCTGTAGTTTTTTGCACTCTTTGGATATTATTTGTGCATGATTTATAATTACTCATTATTATTATTGTACCGGAACCAACAAACACTGAAATTACAGGAGGTCATTAATTACGCAAAACTTATATACGGATCTGGCTGGTTTCTAATACACATAAAATGTTTGGAGTAAGTATAGCAGGGAAATCAAATGCAACAAATGGGTGTCACTAAAACATATGGCAGGAATGTAACTGATTTTCGAATTTGATATCAGGTCTCACGTGGACACAGCGTAATCCTGAGTTTCGTGACTCTCCTCTGGGGAGATATAGGCAAATCAGACTCACCAATTCATGGATCCACAGAAAAGACGTTTGCTACATACCCTAGTTATTTTCAAGAGGGTTGCATAATAATGGAGGAATAACTTAGTCCAGGTATGACTTCGCGGTTATACCCAGTTGGCGTGCATGGACGCTGGTGTATGAGAAACTGCGTTTCTTAACGTTTATTTCTGGAACAGCCGGCATATGTATGACAATGAAATAGCTCATTCTGCGGGGTTAATACGCCAGATTTGCTGGTGTAAGTGCGCATATGCGTGACAATGAAGTATCTCATTCTGTAGGGTTAATACGCCAGATTTGCTGGTGTATGTCGGCATATGCAGGACATTGAAGTAGCTCATTCTGTAGGGTTAATACGCCAGATTTGCTGGTGTAAGTCGGCATATGCAGGACATTGAAGTAGCTCATTCTGCGGGGTAAATACGCCAGATTTGCTGTGTAAGTTGGCATATGCGTGACAATGAAGTAGCTCATTCTGTAGGGTTAATATGCCAGATTTGCTGGTGTAAGTTGGCATATGCGTGACAATGAAGTAGCTCATTCTGTAGGGTTAATACGCCAGAATTGCTGGAGTAAGTTGGCATATGCAGGACAATGAAATAGCTCATTCTGTGAGGTTAATACGCCAGATTTGCTGGTGTAAGTTGGCAAATGCAGGACAATGAAGTAGCTCATTCTGTAAGGTTAATACGCCAGAATTGCTCGAGTAAGTCTGCGTATGCAGGACAATGAAGTAGCTCATTCTGTAGGGTTAATATGCCAGATTTGCTGGTGTAAGTCGGCATATGCAGGACAATGAAGTATCTCATTCTGTAGGGTTAATACGCCAGGTTTGCTGGTGTAAGTCGGCGTATGCAGGGCAATGAAGTATCTCATTCTGAAAGGTTAATACGCCAGATTTGCTGGTGTAAGTCTGCATATGCATACCAGTGAAATAGCTCATTCTGCAAAGTTAATACGCCAGATTCAATGCATAGGTCATTCTGTAGGGTTAATATGCCAGAATTTCTGGTGTAAGTGAGCATATGCATACCAATGAAATAGCTCATTCTGCAGGGTTAATACGCCAGATTTGCTGGTGTAAGTCGGCATATGCAGGACATTGAAGTAGCTCATTCTGTAGGGTTAACATGCCAGAATTGCTAGTGTCAGTGCGCATATGCGTGACAGTGAATTAGCTCATTCTGCAGGGTTAACACGCCAGATTCGCTGGTGTAAGTCGGCATATGCAGGACGATGAAGTAGCTCATTCTGTAGGGTTAACATGCCAGATTTGCTGGTGTAAGTGCAATTTTGCGTGACAATGAAATGGCTCATTCTGCAGGGTTAACACGCCAGATTTGCTGGTGTAAGTTGGCATATGCAGGACAATGATATAGCTCATTCTGTAGGGTTAATATGCCAGAATTGCTGGTGTAAGGGTGCATATGTGTGACAATGAAGTAGCTCAATCTGAGGGGTTAATACTCCAGATTTTCTGGTGTAAGTTGGCATATACATGACAATTATGTAGCTCATTCTGTGGGGTTAATACGCCAGATTTGCTGGTGTACGTCGGCATATGCATGACAATGAAGTAGCTCATTCTGTAGGGTTAATATGCCAGATTTGCTGGTGTAAGTGCGCATATGCAGGACAATGAAATAGCTCATTCTGTGGGGTTAACACGCCAGATTTGCTGGTGTAAGTTGGCATATGCAGGACAATGAAGTAGCTCATTCTGTGGGGTTAACACGCCAGATTTGCTGGTGTAAGCTGGCATATGCATGACAATGAAGTAGCTCATTCTGTAGGGTTAATACGCCAGATTTGCTGGTGTAAGTTGGCATATGCAGGACAATGAAGTAGCTCATTCTGTAGGGTTAATATGCCAGAATTGCTGGTGTAAGTTGGCATATGCGTGACAATGAAGTATCTTATTCTGTAAAGGTTAATATGCCAGATTTGCTGGTGTAAGTTGGCATATGCAGGACATTGAAGTAGCTCATTCTGCAGGGTTAATACGCCAGATTTGCTGGTGTAATTTGGTACATGCAGGAAAATGAAGTATCTCATTCTGTAGGGTTAATATGATAGAATTTCTGGTGTAAGTGCACATATGCGTGACAATGAAATGGCTCATTCTGTGGGGTTAATACGCCAGATTTGCTGGTGTAAGTCGGCATATGCATGACAATGAAGTAGCTCATTCTGTAGGGTTAATATGCCAGAATTGCTGGTGTAAGTTGGCATATGCAGGACAATGAAATAGCTCATTCTGCAGGGTTAATACGCCAGATTTGCTGGTGTAAGTCGGCATATGCAGGACAATGAAGTATCTCATTCTGTAAGGTTAATTCGCCAGAATTGCTGAAGTAAGTCGGCGTATACAGGACAATGAAGTAGCTCATTCTGTAGGGTTAATATGCCAGAATTTCTGGAGTAAGTTGGCATATGCAGGACAATGAAATAGGTTAATACGCCAGAATTGCTGAAGTAAGTTGGCATATGCAGGGCAATGAAGTATCTCATTCTGTAGGGTTAACACGCCAGAATTTCTGGTGTAAGTCGGCACATGTAGGGACAATGATGTAGCTCATTCTGTAAAGTTAATACGGCAGAATTGCGGGAGTAAGTCGGTGTATGCAGGACAATGAAGTAGCTCATTCTGCGGTGTTAATATGCCAGATTTGCTGGTGTAAGTCGGCGTATGCAGGACAATGAAGTAGCTCATTCTGAAAGGTTAATACGCCAGATTTGCTGGTGTAAGTGCGCATATGCAGGACAATGAAGTATCTCATTCTGTAAGGTTAATACGCCAGATTTGCTGGTGTAAGTCGGTATATGCAGGACAATGAAATAGCTCATTCTGCGGTGTTAATACGCCAGATTTGCTAGTGTAAGTCGGCATATGCATGACAATTAAGTTGCTCATTCTGCAAAGTTAATACGCCAGATTCAATGCATAGCTCATTCTGTAGGGTTAATATGCCAGAATTGCTGGTGTAAGTGAGCATATGCATACCAATGAAATAGCTCATTCTGCAGGGTTAATACGCCAGATTTGCTGGTGTAAGTCGGCATATGCATAACAATGAAGTTGCTCATTCTGCAGGGTTAACACGCCAGATTTACTGGTGTAAGTTTCCGTTACCAGGGGTATACTTACAGGAATAAGCCGATTAACATACAATAACTGCATGTAGTTGCTAATCTCATCAAATCTCTGTCCTGTTGAAGGGATGCCACATGGCACCAAATGATGTTGAAAGAATTCTGCGGAAATCCTCTTAAATGAACTGATAGACGAATATAAAGACAACCCCCTCGAAGCAGGCTGCGTGTCAACACTCTGCGGAAGCATGTGTTGACTGTGACATTTATTCTTTTTTTAATGTGGCATTCAAGAATATTCCACTTTTCCAATGGCGGTCACCTTTGTGGGTGTAAGAAACTGGAGTGGCCAGCATGCCACTGGCCATTGTGAGGTTGGGTGGGGGGGGGGGGGGGAGGGGCATGCGCATCTATAAAACGGTTTAGCCTCATTTCGCCCTACTTCACACCTTTATGAGTCTCATTTCGCCTACTTCAGATTTTTCGGACAGGCATCCTGTAGATGGTTGGGGGCACGCCCCCTAATGGGTTCCTACTGAGCGTCTCTCACTCATCGGCTGAGTGAACTTAGTAGAAGCGCAATGCTCACTGAAGTCTTGATGGTGAATACCGTTTGCATCAGAGTGACACTGGCAGAACTTTACTCACTTATCACAATAAATACGATCGCAGACGTCGAGACAATCATTAGTAACATCATGGCAGCAGTGCAAGCACAACTTGAATTCATACCAACTACGAGAGGTGGGGTAACTCTTGTGTGGAATAATTACGATACCGATCTGAACAGAAAAAAATCTGATTGGGAATCATGGAAATGTAAAGTTGCGAATTGCAAAGCACCTGCTACCGATAAATGTTTGAATTTTTGGATTATGTGACGGAAAACTGGGTCGAAGGTGTATGGGGCAGGGACGTGTGGAACCACCATCATACAACGGCTGCCCGAACGAACAACAACGTTGAAGGGTGGCATCATAGGATGAATTCAGTCGCTGGTAAATCACATCCAAACCTTTTTGAATTCATCCGCATTATCCAGAGAGAAACAGACGTTAACAGATTTGAGAATCTCTCAGCCACAAGCTGGTGGACGTTTCCCTCCAAAGAGGAGGAAATATCGAAATATGTTTTTTACTATGATCTATGTGTCCATCTTTGGGTCATTCTTTTGTCCACACGGTCCCTGAGGTTTAATCGGATTACATCCTGGAGTTTTAATCCCATTAAATGGTTATCTTCACACCTTGGGGATTATCATTTCGCCTACCTCCAATTTCTAATTTCAAACAAAAGAAGTAGGCGAAATGAGACGTCACCCTATATGGACATACAGGATTGCAATTAAAATAAATCACAACTCTGGGTCAGAGAAAAAAGTTACTAAGTAGTCGGTAACACCATATTGTCGTTCAGCGAACGATAGACTGCTAACATGACCACACAAGCGTCGTCGGTTGTGGCTCCAGCTATATAGGCCTACTGCAAACACTGCCTCTGACCATCTTTTTCCGAGTACAACTTCATTGGAGCACAAAAAAGTTACAAATTTAGAGCTGCCAAATGTGGACACGTCCTACAACAAATGCATGGCATGAAGAACATCTTTAACTTAGCGCTGTGTACAGGTACACATGTGCATGTACATTATAAGTTACATCCCTTTTGACAAAAATGAACAAAATTTATTAGAAAGGAAAACACGTATAACAAGATGTAAGATGGTGAATGTCCCAAGCCTCATAGCCTGCAGTAAATCAAGCGCTTTTCTGTGCGACAGCTTTTAGGACGAACTTCGGGAGTTGCGTTGACAACGTCCCATGTCAAAAAGTTCCAATTCTCAAGCACATCAATACATTATCCCTAACACATCTGCCATCTTTCAGGAAAATCCACTTCATGAGTTTCATTTAGGAGGTCTCATTTCATTCAAGTACGAATTCTACCTTTACACGTCGATATCTCAGAAGATTCACAGATTATATCATAGACATAATGTCGTTCCCAACACATCTGTCAAGTTTCATGAAAACTGGTTAAAAACCTAAGGAGAGTTGACACAAGCACTTTGTATTTCACCGTAGAAATCCTGATCAAGATCCATATCTTCAAAGGGCGATAACTCTGTAATATAATTGGTACAAGATAAGCCGAACAAACGCGTATATTCACACGTGTGTGTATTGTTCATCCTGTCCACTAAGGCAATCCGATAAAAACTTTAGGGAGACGTGTTCACAAGGAATGATTCCAGACAGAAGGACGAATGGACGGAATTGACGGACACGCATTATACTGGGGATAAAAGGTGCAATGTTGGTATTTTGACAATGGCGGGAGAAATGCCAGTATTTCTTAATCTGAAAGTCTTTCCCAAGCAGAACTGTAAGCCATGGTCCTAACATAAAAATACTAAAATCTAATTTATCTACTGAACTTACAGCACTATCTTAGTGTAACTGCATGGACATTTTCAAGCCCTCACATTTTCCTTCTAACAAAAAAAAAAAAGGAATAAAAAATAGGTGTATTAGCATCCCAACAACAATACCCTAAACAATTCACAACTCAACAAACAGTGTATGTGATACAAGTGTATTGTATATATAAAACAATTATATAACATGACATACAGTGAAAAACAATAAATTCACAAGTAAAAGATGATCTTATGTAATGTATTGACAAAGGAGAACCTGATGTGTAACAGTTGTTGCAAAGTAAAGGCACATACTGAGTGATGTTCAAAATTAAACACACTTTCCACATAAGACAGAGGCAAGGATTTAAAAATTTTCCACAGAACAACACATTCCATTCCAGTGCATATGCAGTAAGGCATGTGCATCAATCATTTAAGGTCATAAACA